>NC_054555.1:27149887-27389887 GCF_017654505.1 Polyodon spathula | reverse complement strand
AATAGAACATTTAAATAACAGGGAGTTACCAGTTAAAAATACTGGACAGGTCTCTGTTTAAGGTTTGCCTTGTTCTAAATATGTTATTTGTTTCAAACAATGCTGTCTTTGTCAACTTACATTTTTGTTATAGTAAATACTGGACTTTATTATTTCTGTATGGTTGTCTTGATACCACATGAACTGAGGGAAACTCATACCCATATATGATTGAGGTGTGCATGTATATGTATTGTACATTGTCTTCTCTTTCTGTGACACCTTACCATGTGTTCTGCCCTTGATTTTTTCCATTGACCTTTCCTGACCTTTCCTGACCATGCCTGAACCTTCGTATTAGCTCACAATAAAGTCCTCCTGTTGCAAACGGGTATCTACTGCCCACCTACGGGCTGCAGTAGTGACGGTTTTTTCCTAGCACGCCTCACTTCAGTCTGAAAGCTCAAGAATGAAAATATGGATATCTCTATATACAGTATACCTCATAGTTTGGGTGTCTGAAATAAAAGCTGTTTGTCTTTCAAAATAGATCAGTCCTCTTTAAATCCAAACGATATTAAGTGTAGAAGTTTCCAATGCCCTTTAGCTAGCATTTGATTGATCAGTCTGCTTTTGTTTACTCCGCCAAAAACTGATGATAAGTATCAATCACCTTCTGGAGGGTGACCTTTTATTCTGGGTTTCCACTAGCTCTGATGGTTCTGGCAACTGATTCTTCTTGTATCTGGGTATGCGCGATGCAAAAGCTCTTTATCCCTGTCAACTAAAGTTGCAGTGCAAACATTTTGCAGATGCTTCCAAATGTGGCAGATAATAGCTTACTAATCACAGCCACAACCATTCAAGTGAGTTTTGATTAATTCTAAAGTTAGTCGTGGTGTGCCATGTTTGTTACTTGACTGATAACCAATGACACTGGTATGATTGAGTTGCAAATTAACATTTGAAATAAGGGATGGGTTCCCTGAGCTGATTAATGACACCCCCACATGCTCTACATACTCTACTTTCCTCTCTCTCTCTCTCTCTCTCTCTCTCTCTCTCTCTCTCTGTATATATATATATATATATATATATATATATATATATATATATATATATATATATATATATATAGATTATATAGGCATCAGACATAGCATTATATCATCAAAAGCCAGCTTAATAAACAATTGCATAGTATTTGTTTATTACATAAACCAACAAGCTGATATCACTTAACATGTCACAACAAATCATGTTAGTCTATGTACAGACCCTGTAGAAATTCTACATCATTTAACATGAGACGAGCAGAGCTGGTACAAACTTCACGAAATGTGATGATGCATCAGGGTGTAAGTGAAGTTTGTAATTAGCTTGGTGTCTACACTGTCTGCATTCTCATTATGCCATGATGTGCAAACTGTACCAAACTACAGCCTCTGCAGCAACACATCTGAAAGGACTGTGTTCTGTTTGAAATGGAACAGAAGTGCATTGAGCTGCACTTCCTTTGCTATTAATAACAGCTCTCTGAATTCTGCATTACAGTCTATCTGCCTACGCCTATAGAAGTACAAACACCTACTGCCAACAATTGCGGTGTGGGTCAGCAATAGTGAGATATTCCCATTGAGGGAGACGCAGTCACAATGTTATTCAAAATCTTTGTAATCTCACATCTCTGATCCCATATATTTCTAATAATAATAATAATAGAACAATTTTGATGCTGACAAAACTATTAGACCGGCTTAATAGTTGTTCGTTGTGGTGTGCTACATGTTGGTTTTTTTAAAGCCTAAACTGATAAAAAGAAATCAAAAGGCTCTTTTTAAAAAAAAAAAAAAAAAATATAGGATTTGTGGCTTTCTGATTTATTACACTATGTAACACAATTTTTGTTCCTGGGTAGTAAGTGTTATTTCCTAATTGCTTATGCCTCAAAAGTATAGAAAATGGCTATTATTCCCCACAAACTTTGCTTTTGTGACCAGGACAGTGATATTTCAAAATATCACTATTTCCAATGGGAAAACGGGCAAATGTGTGTCTTTTCGTTCACATAAAGTCAGAAAAAAACAACATATGAATCCAAATTAACATGTATTTATACTAAAGTAATACAAAAATGACTACAAAAGATTTATAAGTGAGTAGTTTTTCAAGATTTACGATTATACTGTAAATACAGTATAAATACATGTTAATTATGTGAACGAAAAGACACACATTTGCCCGTTTTCCCATTGGAAATAGTGATATTTTGAAATATCACTGTCCTGGTTACAAAAGTAAAGTTTGTGGGGAATAATAGCCATTTTCTATACTTCTGAGGCATAAGCAATTAGGAAATAACACTTACTACCCAGGAACAAAAAAAAAAAAGTGTTACATGGTGTTATCTAATGAAAATATAGATGATCTGATAACACCATTTATATTATGTAAAGTGTATTTTTTAATGTTATGCAACACCAAAATGTGTGCACTACAAAGATCTGTAAAACCACTCCAAAGTTGATCTATTTTTTATGTATTTTGTAGCATCTGTTATTACATTATGCAATGGAATATATAGACTGGGTTTTCATTAAAGGGTGTGACAATACCTATCCATATCTTACTGTCCTACAGTAGTCTATTTTAAAGAACTGTGTCCAAATATCTTAATAAGAATCATTTGTATCTTTTAAATAAGTTAGGATAGTATCTTACATTCATCATCATTAAATATATTAAGCATCTCCACATTCTTACGAGTAAAGCGACTCCTGTAAAAATGACACTGTGTCAAATGTGAATGTGTATTGAACCCGGGCCACTGGTTTCAGAGCCTAACGTTCTGTCTGCTGGGTTAACACAGCAAGGCTCATTCAAAGGTGCACAACACATTTTCACTACACAACTCAAAGTGTATCACTTTGAGAACAAAGACGCTGACCATGATACTCCAAGAAACCCGGTGTAGCATACAAATGCAGACCAACGTCTTGCCTGTGGAAATTTTTTTTTTTTTTTATGACATTCAGAAGCATGGGATCCCCCATAGAGTGTATACTTATATCTGTTTGGAGTCTGTTAAAATTGCTTTGGAGCAAGTAAATGGAAAAGCAGCACTACATTCAAGGGGCCAGAGCCACCTCTTTTCTCCTAAAATTGGGATCACAACCACACTAATCCATACAGATTATTTTCGCAATTCCCTTTGCTAATTCCATGCATTTGCCTCAACGAGGACACAGCAGACTGTCCGCCCCTCTTTTAGCGGTCTTGCAGATGAGAGTGATTGGTTTCTGATCCGCTTGCTTTGCACAATTCCCTCGTCAGCTGTTGCCACAGGATCTACAATACCTTCCCTCTCTGATTATTGGCAAAGAACAGGGATTCTTTCTGTCATTCTTAGCTTTGTGCAGCTGTCAATGAGACTGAAGGTGATCAATATTTAAGTGTTATTGACTTATATACATAGAAATTAAGCCACATCTGCTCTTCTAGGGTTGTAGACCGAAACCAAAAACACAGGGCTGTGAGATAAATATTGGTGTTATTTTACATAGCTACACATGTGTGAGAGTTGTACTGGTATCCTCCCTCTCAGCTGGCACGTGGGCAATGTTTTGCTATCGCCCTGTAACCTCCACCTATCTCGGACTGCCTTTGCTTAGTCCAGTGGACAGATGTGTAGAATAATTGGTATTCACAGGAGGAAGCGAGTCAGCAGTGTCCTGCATTATCCTCAGGAGCCCCGGGATAAAGCAATCTTTAAAAGCAAGCGAGTGTGTGAAGAAATAAAAGAAAAATAAATACATGAATACAGGCATGCAGACATTCATACATGCATAAGGCGCTTTAGAGAATTTCAGACTTGCAAGCTAGGGTTACGTGTTTAAAAGCACTGGCAAACATGCATCCTTCAGGGCAGAAAATTCATTATCCACAGCGATAGTAGTGAACTGGCTTACTGCTGAATTCTATCAGAGATCAATGTTAAAGATTGCATTCATTACTTGGTTGTCTCTTGGACCATGTAAGCAAGCTTAGGCAGTTATCATACAGGGGGGTGGGGGGGGGCAGGTATTACTATCAATGTCGGCTTTCACCCTCTGTGGAGTTTGTCTGACTGGAGTTAGAAATAGTAAATAAAAATATAGTGAGAGTCAATGAGAAGTCTACACAAATATAGGAATGCAAAAATGTGTGTGTGTGTGTGTGTGTGTGTGTGTGTGTGCGTGTGTGTGTGTGTGTGCGTGTGCGTGTGCGTGTGCGTGTGCGTGTGTGCATGTGTGTGTGTGCGTGTGTGTAAAAGACAAAATAAGGTTAACAAAATCATCATAAGCTGCTTTCAGGTTAGTGGAGTGATATTGCAGAAAATAATCTGTGTGACATCTGTTTAATAAACGATCTCTTTCATGTAAAATGTCAGATCAGATCAGTATATTTTATATGATAATCATGAACAGCACCACTCTCCTATGACATCATTCAACCTTTACATCCATAAAAGTGAATTAAAAGAATGATTAAAAGAATCAATCCAGCCTTTTATGCATTTTATTAGATCTACATTTCAGGGTTTTATATACTGACCTTCAGAATAAGTTGCCAAAAAAATACTGGAAAGCTGGAACATTCAGTAACACAAAGAACATCAAAAAACAAATGTTAAAGCTAAGTTTTAAAGGAAAACTTTCTTTGGAATGTGTGTTTGAATCCAGTATGTTATGGTGCACGAAAAATAGTTTGTGATATATGTAGGAAACAATATACAGTATCAATAATATATTACAAATATATTTGCATATATTGATAAATATTTCATCTTATATACAAAATATGGCATCTGTTTATAGCCTCGTATATTCCACTATACAGTGCGATTCACTCGAGCTACAAATAAAGCAATATGCAGGACTGCACTATGACTTCTTGTTCTGTGTACAGATGAATGTAAATCTGTCGATTGTGTGCAAATATAATATTTTTTTTTTCCCCTAAAAGTGACACTGCTGTAATACCGTTGTATTGATGAGTTTCAAAACAGAATGTTCTTTTTTTCTGTTGGGAACAGAAATCCACTTGACATGCATATGACATTTTCTACTTGTTGGAAATATATTGTACTGCAAGAAGCCAGCTGATTTCTGGATTATAGCCAAGTCAGTTTAGGATGTTCAGTTTTTCAGAAAGGTATTAGCAAGAGGTCTGATGAGTTCCATTTTATTTTGAGATATTGAACTATTCCTTTGGCTTGAACCCAAAGAAAACAATCAAGCCTTTTTGCACTTAATGCTTATTAATGTGCAAATAAGCAATTCTCACACGATAGGGACGCGATACCTGAAATAATAAATAGCAGCACATCTTGAAATCCTAAATTAACGCTGGGCGTGATGCTTCAGAAGTACAGTGTGTATAATAGTACCAATCACTGTGATAACAGTATGAATCGATACACACTGGTTACTTAACCACTGGTGGAAGATCTTCTACCTACAGTATTCTAGCAATCCTGTAATAAAAGCAGCTGGTTTTGGTGGAGCAAGCTGTGGTCTTTTATTGAGGAAGATCTGCATTAATCTGCCCTGTGGCTTTTATCTCGCAGAATCTGTGAAATCTGCTTTCCCTTTCATCTGCATGGATTAGTGTGTTATCCTGTGACCTGGCTGTGTCAGTTTGATTCAGAATGTGCTTCAAAGCCTCCCTTTCCGTCCCATGTCTTGCAAACACTATTATACATGTGCTTAAAGGGCTCTGGCTGACAAGAAGAGCAAATAGCAAATATGGCAAGACCCGATGAACACATAACACAATATCTGAGACTTGATGCTGATCCAGACCTATACACATTTCTGAACCTGGCAAACTGCAAGATCATTCAAAATCGCAATATGAGCCAAAACCTTTTGCTTTGAACATGGAAATGTATTTGTATTTTTTTTTTTCAATATAAAAAGTTCTGCTCACCCGCTTTTACTGATTGTAAACTATGCAAAAGTTTCAACTCTGACTTGCCTGTCCAGACTATGGCATGGACACCAATAAAGATGCTGGCAAAGAGTGTACCAAGAATTAAATACAGCCCTTCTTATCCGTGATGATCAGTTATTAGCCAACATACACAATAAATGTACACTGAACTAATACATTGCATTTCTGTTTCGTTTCACCATGCACCACCTGAAATAAACCTGGAAATAAGAAAAACTGAATTCAAACCAAACTAAACTTCCAGTCTTTCATGGGATTTGGGTTCCTTGTCAACATTATCCTAAGAGTGCAAGAAAAGGTAATCCCTTTTTATTCAAAGGATTGGAGGGAATTCTTGTTTTTGTCTTTTTACCTAATTTCTTGCTCAAGTACATCTTAATAAATAAGATTTATGGAAAAATCTTCATACACTTTAGAGGTATTGTAATTTATCTTTTAAGAGATATGCAGCACAAGGTCCAGAGTTTCTACCCATCAGTTCCTACTCTAAATAAATTCTGCTGTATTTTGACTGCATTTAAAAGCTTTGCTGTTAGTTTACAAATACAGAGCTGCAGTATAATCTGAGTGACCCCAACTGATTTTCAGACTAACCGTGTAACTGTGTAGACCTGTGAACATAGCCCCAGTATGAAAAAGGTTGCACTGACTGAGAAACACATGTCCATCCTTTCAAGTTCATTATTATTAAAAATGCAGGTTGTAAATAGTGAGTAATTGCAGACCTGTCACCATGCATATTGACTTCTGTGATCACTTATGCTGAACCAAAGATTGAATATTCATTTAAATATTCATTTTATTGCTTATTGCATATATTACCATTGTTATGTCATTTGAGAAAAGGTGTGCTGAGTGTTTTAACAGTTTGCAGCCTCTGATATAAAACATCAGCAGCTTATCTTTTTATAGCATGTGAAAAGCTGCAAGAGGTCACTTGCAGCTAACATGCCTGGGTTCCTGAGAAGGTGTAAAGGGAGTTGCCCAGTAACTGGCAGAACTCAGACAATCCAGTTAGTTGTAACTAAAAAACGCCACGGCCACGCAGAGGAAGACTGCAATCAATGCACTACAGACCATCAGTCAACCTTTTAAATTGCAACAAATATAGTCCTGAGCTCATACATTCATTTTATATACAGATTGCACACTATTGATCACCTATTGCCAATCATACAAAATGAGAACTGTTCAAGAGAACAATGAGGATTACTACAGTGTACTGAAAAACGAACGCTGAATTTAAGTAAACCAAATCTTCTGGTATTATTTTAAAAAATGTGTATATGTACACATACAGATTCCTACCTGTAAGTTGGACGTTTCTGCAAGCAGATTACAATGCTGGTTCATTGGAAAAGGCTTCGGCTTGGTGCACACCTTGACCTAAGGTTACACAATATTGAAAAGATAGCCGACTTTCTATACTGAATGCTAATATGAGTGTGATAAAGTTATTGTTGTGTGAAGTTACCTTGAAGATATAGCACTGTAAGCTTTTTTTGACAAGGTTACAAAAAGAACAAAAAAACATCTTTGATTAATAAATGTCCTTTATGGAGTTCCCCAGCCTAAGATTTTCCTTTGCCTCTTAAGAGTTTTTTAAAGAACTTACCAAAAATGTTTTTTCTCACTTGATTTACAATATCACATGGAGCTGGAGTTGAAAAGGAAAGTAACAACGCGGGGTTGAGAAAGACGTTCTCAATGAGCTTCTTAAAACTGCAGAAGATTTGTGGAGATTTAATTGAGCTTCTAGGAGTCCTTGATCTGCTGCTCAGCCACTGAGCCCTTCAGGCTCCATTATCTGCACGAGAATCTCTCAATAAGCTGCACTATAGTGGTGTTAAGCAATGCGGAAAAGTTAGATGGTTTCACTTTGTTATCTCCCAAGAAAAAGCAATGCAATACTTCATTGGCCTGTCGCTACCATTCTTCTGCATTGAAACGCCTGCCTTGCGTGCTTGTGCAGTGCCATTTGGCAGTTTTGCATGGCTCAGTCTAGTGGTAAACTTAAGCCTTTGGTGTTTCTAAAGTGGAGTTTGTTGTCTCCCCCCCCCCCCATTTAACACAGAGCTTTCCCCTTGAGGATCTTACTAATGACCTGTGACTGTTCTGAGGGGGTTGCACCAGAAACTCCCCTCACTGCTTCGTTTATGACTAATAATACCATACTTCCTTCCACAGTTGTCGGCTCCAGACGATGATTATTACTGACAGTTACAATATTTACTACAGGGATAGCATTTTCTATCAAGCAAACACTTTGCCCTTAGAACTTCAAGAGCAACAAAATGTCTTTCAACCACAGAGTGTATTACTTCGCTTACCAGCCCTTCTGCTTCATGTAACTAGATTGTCATAGTGCCCAAGACAGTACTATATATCACTGAGAGATATTTATCTGTGCTCAAGGATTCCGAGTTCTTATACTAACATGGCATAGGCTGTGCAGACAGTTGGAATAAGTGTGCACCTTTATAGATGGTTATAAAACCAAGATTTCCCAGCATAAATACACAATGAATCAAAACAATATGCATGAAAATGCTAGTACAAAGCATGGGGTACTGTAATGAACTTGGCTTTGATGTCAGAAATTATTTAAACCTTAGTTCTGATATCCTGTTGTTAGCTAAAAAAAATACATGTTTCTGATGTATGAATCCAGTAGTCGCCCCTCCCAAGGCTTACTAGAAATATACAGAGGTTTAATTCATAAGTAAGGTCTATCAATGCTACTAAATTGGTTGAATTTAGACTCAGAACACATGTAGCGACCTGAACAAAGATCGTAGACACTAATCCCCTGTTCAAATGCTTTCCAGAAATAGAATGATTGTCATTTATGCTGGCTTTGTCTGACTATCTTTCTTAACAAGGTCATTGAAATAATGAGACACATTATCTTTTTGTCACTGTGAATAGTCTTTTGTTTGACACTAAATGTTATTCTGTAGTGCATGTCTTTTGTAATGTCTTTCTAAAAGAGTATTGGATTTATTGGTGGAGATTCTGCTGTTTGCGTCCCACTGTGGGTCATGGCACTCTGTAGCTACAGTATAGTAGGTTCAGTCCCAGCGATACTGGAGCTGAGCTACATGGGCTATATCAATCTTCTATATTTTAAATGGCTTTGCAATGAGTAAACATCCAAAATGAATGCAGAACATTAAACCCAGGGCTTAATATGTATTGCCTAAAAGAATTTGCACCCCAGTAAAAGACATGCTTGGATGAACCATCTATTTACCAGGGGTCAGCCATACATGGCTACACTATTATTCAATCAAACCTTATTTATGCAACTTTTAAAAATGAGTTAATGATAACAATAGCTTGCATATGGTCTTATATTGCTATATAGCTTATTTTTAAAATTGCCCCTTTTTATATAATTTTGTAGAAGAAATCCAGCAATCTGGTGCTTGAGATAGATTTATTGATCGCAAGTTCCCAGGTTATATGAGCGGTCTGTTTTTACCAAGGTTCTCCCAATTTACTGTAATTGGGTAATCTACAGAGTTGTACGTTGTAAACAAAATATATGACTTCTCAGTATTGTAGCTTAGGGTTAGGGTATGTTTTTATAATATGAAAGGGGCAGTGGTGCTCTAGGTTTTATACAGTGCTAAATGGAACATAGGTTAATCGAGGGGACCCCTCAAATATATTTATGTGACTGAAACCTTTTTGTGCTCAGATACTATACCAAGTTGGCTTGTATGCCCCACACTGCACATTTTCAAGAGATGTAGCCTCAGGTGTCTCAAACAGCAGGACAAATGCCAAGTTCTAAGAGCCATTCTGGAGATGCATAATTTCTAACAGCTGTCGTTCAGAATAGTTGAATAGTATATATGTTCAATAATGCATGAATAGAATTGAATTTAAATGGAAAATTCTACCTTTTTCCTGGGAGGCCATTGTCAGCTTTTCATTGCCCATCACCAGCAGTTTCTAAAGCAGAATCCTGCTGCATTCCATCTGGGTGCATCCTCTTGAGTAAACAGTACCTGAATCCATCTAATTCACTCCAATAACTGGGTAAGGTATCAGCAGCTTACAAGGCATTACACCATTTTGCCTGTTTCAGAATATAATTTAAAAAATAAAATCTATACTATGTGGAACCAATTATGCAAGCAGCCCAGCTAATGACAGATTTTGTTACAAAAAGAATGTAGGTTGATATGTGACAAATACTGCAAACCCAGAGGCTAGCAGCTAAATGCAAAGATGCGGCTTCAGATACACTGGAATGTGGCATAGGATGTGTGATATAAACACACATAGTGCATTGGATGATAAAGCAGTTCATTTGATAACCTCTTCTGCTCTGTGTTCGAAACTTTCAGCACTAAAACCCTGCACATGACAGATTGTCCAGACTATAATGAATAATACATAGAGTGAAATAATAGCAAGCACTAAAGTTATTTTCTGCCAGCCAAGTTCAACCTGGTTAGTCCATCATTACAGAACAATGCAGCAGTAATCCTTGACAAAATGATCTTGCACAAAGGGTTAAACCATATTGAATAAGTCTAGGGTACTGAAGAGACAATATTACCACGGTCACTAATCAGAATCTGTCAGCTGACAGTTCTTCATTTAGATCTCTTTGAAACATGGCATGATCCTATAGAACTCCCCTAATTTACACTTGACAATTAAATCAATATGCAGTAATGTTAAATTTGTACCAAATGCCAGAAGATCACCAATGCTCATTACGAAATGAGTTTTTAGTTAAAGCCAGTGCTAAGAAACAGAAGTGTATTTACAATGCATTTTTGAAAGCACATAGGGGTTCATTAAATTGACCTGTGCCCTACAGGGATTAGCCAAAGCTGGATTTCTTTTGACCATTTTATAGCACTGAGGAATCACCCTGTGCCAACCACCTATCCATGGCTATCCTGGCACTTCATGTGTGCACCTGCTCAATAGACTTGATTTGGGATCACTGAACAATATAGTGAACACATTGTTCCACAAGGTGAAAGATCATTACATGAACTTCTGCTTCCTATTTTTTGTTTTTGTTTAGCTTTGATGTGATGCTGAACAGACTTTTTTCAGAAAAAAAGAATGGACATGTGTTACTGTGTTTTGCTACAACAGGACCTATATTTTGTAGAGCAGTGGGGTCGTTTGTACAAAGTTTGGTTAACATCTCTGCTGTATTATATGGGCAGGTAACAAGCTTTTAAGCTGAATTTATACAAAGGGTATTTATTTGATTTCAACGCTCAGCTTGTAGCAATGAACATCATCCAACTTTGCCCAGCTTTGAATTTAGATCTCCCCTTATCCACAGTAATGTTTAATCCTTACAAATGACTTAATTAAATCTAACATCACGAGTAATTGGTTTTGTACTCAATACCTTGTTGTAGACCAGACTACATTTATTTTAATGACCTTATCAGAGGCTGATTTAAACACCACCGCCATGTTAACTCTTTATAGTCCTGTTCAATGCTGTTTTACACAGTTCTTTTATTCCATGATGACTAATTGAGTTTAATGCTTGTTGCCTGGTCTTCAGGGATAACTGTTCAAGAGGTTGAAAGCAGTGCCTTTTAGCTAAGCCCAACACAGGGATGTCTATAAGGAGAAACTCTTCCTTTTTGTAACACATAACTTCTGCTTTGCAGTCCCTCAGGGTATCCCTCATTACAATCGAACACGTGTCTTTTGTTTTGAGACCATTGTTGATTGGCTGTGGACACTGTGTCCTCATTTCTGAATAAACATGAGAGACCTTTTCTTCTCAACCTGTCTGGCTTGACCAGTATAGAGCAGACTAGAATATTTTCCTCATGCTCCAAGTTATGCCTTGTGGTTCATAACTCAATGTGCCTGGGGGAGCAGGAGGCTTATATCCCTTCAACTTAACTACCAGGAAAGACTGTCAAAAAGATAAACACTTCAAAATGGAAGGATGAATAAAATAGACACCAGCAAGTTCTATTTCAGCATGAATTTATTGTGGGACACTGCGGCGTCAATTAATTCAGATATTTCTGTCACACAGATAGCGTGCGTCATCCTGTTATGCCCTGAGCAAATTACATGCCAATGTAATAGTAACTCTTTCATAGGCTCAATATGTTCTGTAATTTGCTGATTCTTTCCCACTCTTACCATTAAAAAAAAAAAAAAACAGCAAACATTGCAGGATCAAATTCCTTTTCAAAATAGTGAGGACAATTCAAACTGCTCCTCATCTACATGCAGCATCACTAAAAAAATTTAAATTTTTGTATGTTCACTTAAAATGCAACAGATTTCTGCAAAGGAGGATACAGCAAGCTCCAGGATATAATATAAAAGCATGGACAGATATAATATAAATGCATGGATTTTTCTGACGGAAGCCTGATACAATTTCCCTGAGAGATAAGAATCACTTCATGAGAGAGCTCCATCCTTGAACTTCTGGCTTAGAGATGATGCCATATACATGGGAATTTCTGGCAACAGCTTTGATTTCTATTGTTAAAATTGTGGTTTTGTTGTAGTTTACTCATCTGTAGAACGATGAAGCTAAAGAGCGGAGAATAACAATGTCTAGGGACTAGAATAGTTTGAAGACTAAGGTAATTATTCTTATTATTTTCCTCAATACAGCTGTACAGTCAAGTTTGCCCACCAATGAATGTCTTTTAACAACAAACACTGTTATACCATGGCAGTTTCTGAAAAAAAAAGACTTTTTAAATAGATGATAGGCATTATTTTCTAAGAAATAGTTACAAAAGCAGTGCTGACCTTACTTTAAAACCCTTCAACTGTTTACTTTGCGATCCGTTAGGATTTGTGATCCACTGGGGTTGACGCTAAGGAGATGCTTGCAATGATTCTACTTTTCACATGCCCCATTATTGACTGGTTTTGTTATATTCATATTCCACACACTGCCCAGATTGCCTGTGAAACTGGCTAGGGGTTGTTTGAAGCATGGCTTGAACCGCAGGCTTGCCAGTTTACACTCAAACTCAAGCTGGAACACCCCAGGAGGCTCATGAATTTCAATCAGACATTTTGCTTTGTGCAGTACTTGTAAGTCTTTTTCTATAGGTAGGGAGCCAAAGATGTTCGCTACTCGCAGCTGAGCAGTCTCTGCATACATTTCTGCGCAGCATGCTGGCAGTTTGCTTTATATGACCCCCCCCCCCCCATAGGGAGTAAAAGTTGTAAAAACAAATTTACTTTTGAATACTTTTGCTCACACATTTAAGCCTACATGCATTTGTATGTTGATGAGGTTTAACGTTATGCTCTTAGCAAAAGGATAAAGTAACAAATATAAGACAGAATATAAAACATTGATCCTAATGTATAATAGTCTTTATTAAGATGATGTACAATAGCCTGGAACTGGCCAAATTTGGAAAGGGTTTGAACAGAATGTTAGAAAGAACACATTTATACTTTTCACTTTAGGGTTATAAAATGAAGCTAATAAATGGCATGGCTTGGATTACAGGTCTGTTTGGATTAGGTTTTAGACTACCTCAGTGCTCAGTGCACTCTGCATTGCTTTACGAAGCTAGCTGCTGTGACATGTAAGGTTGAACAACCTGCTTCTGCTCTTTGCTGGAGGAGCTGAGGAAAACTCTTCGAATCATTTAACAGACTCCATCTGCTCCACAGCCGGGGGGAAAGCAGGCATGACCCAAATCTGTGAAACTGAAAAATGCACTTATTTTAAGTAACATGCAGTTTAGCGGGTATACATACAAATAGTGACTCTACAAAATGGCTAGAAGTGAAAAGGGTATGCCAGACACAGATTGTAACCGTTCTCTTAAAATATACATATATATTACTCCACATTTAACATTGGAGAATAGCTACAGTATACCGAAATATTATCTGTAATGCTGACAAACCAATATTCAACACAAGGCAAGTTGTCTATCTAGTCTGATATGTTGGTACAACAGTGTGTCTTCTGCCCAGATTCTACCTTGCTGTGCAAAACTCCACATCCCATTCCTTAGGGAGCTACAGTAGATTATGCACAACGAAGCCTGCTGTTGAAACCAGGCAAGATATTAATACATTTCACAAATCTCCCAAATGATTTGATAGCTTAGTTTATTTTTAATGTCATGGTTTAAATGAGTTAAATACTGCTGCCTACCAGTACATTTGCTTATACAGAAAGATGGAATAAGAATAATAATTAAATTGTTAACTATACAGCACCAGAATACAGGATTTGAATGCAGACAGGGTCAAGCATTATTGCTTCATTATCTCATCATGAACTAACAATTACAGTGTGACTAATACAACTGTTGTGTAACAATGATATTAAATTGAATTGTACTATATTAAATAACATTTTTTTTTTTAAAAATCTACCTAAGCTAAAAGCCTTGGTGGCTGTTTATTCACCTCACAGATTCACCAAACACTGCGATTATCCCTTCAAATTTTTACTTGGTGCAACAGGTCACATGATTGATCAGAAGGTATTTAATTATGTGATTTTTAATTGCAGTGTTGTCCTTCTTATTCAGTCAATATACAGAGCTGTGAGTGTAACCTTTAAAGGGATTGTCAATTTATATTTCACAGAGTGGTTAACTGGCCTAAAATATTGGTTCTGTACCCACCGGAAGACGGTAGGTGTCTATAGGCGGCGCTATGGTCTGATATGCTAATGTTTCTTTAGAACGCTGGTGAAATGGTTGATCAATCATTTTGGGATGCGAGAAGTTAAGCTAAGCCTCTCTTATAATCTTCCTGGCTCCGTTTATTTGCTTGGATTCCCCTTGTGTGAAAAGGGGAATATGGATTCCCTTGGAAACTGCTTGGAGGCCAATTATATTTCCTTTTTTGATTCCAGTTGAAAACCTTGGTGCTGTGTGTGTGAGGTGTACAATATATAATATGCATGTTAAGGTTTCACATTATACTGTACATACTGTATATAGCATACATGCTAAACCAAGACCAGTATTTCAAAATATCTACTATTGCATCATTACTGGTACCCCTAAACCCACTACATCCTCCTACATTCAGCTCTCTGGTGTATTAATGGGAACGAAGGCTGATCAACAGATTGATTTCATACAAACTGGGAAAGTAGCAGTATGTACATTCCTGTGGCTATTCCTTGGAGAAGTGATATCCTGAATCTGTATTAGGCTGCCTGTGCTGAAGAATCAGGCATTGGAAATACATCATGTATGACAAAATAGAAATGTTTCTGGTACTAGAACAAAAAATTATAATAATAAAAAAATAAAATAAAATAAATGATGCAGCAAAAGATGCGTGTGTTTTAGGTAAAGTTTATCATATATTTCTACTGCAATCCACTCACTTCACTGTGCTCTTATTCACTCAATGTTCCATATAGGTATCACTTAGGGCTGGTATACATGTATTATACAAAAACAAAACACTGTTTGATCAAATTTAAACTAAATTAAGAAAGCTGGCTTACCTTGGAAGTTACCCGCTGTCTAAGTGTGTCATGGCGTCTTTTTCATCTACAGAGTAAATAGGACCAAAGCCAAAGAATGCTATCCCCTCACCAACATTACCTACACACCTGAAGAACCTTGAAGAACACCTGTCCAAGTACTGGCCTGCTTCTAAGATCAGGCAAGGTCAGTCTTGAAGCACAGTGTCTTACACTTACATTTATTCTTTGCAGATGTGTTGCAATATTCTTAAATGAGTTTAGCACAAAAGCTTTGTTTAATTGTATTAAACTTTCTATATTAAAGTATTATCAAGGAAGATTCATTGGGGAAAGTTAGAGGACCACTCTCCAGTTATATTCAATTGTGCTAAAGTGATCTGTATTAACACCCACACCTCAGTCCCTGCACTGGTCTCTCTGGAGTGGTATCATAATGAAGATTGTGAATGCAAAGGGTGACATTAACACATAAATCCCCAGGCCCTGGATAATGAAGAGGAGAGATTGTTCTGTTTGCAAGCATTGCCTTTAATAGTCAATCAATGCCCTTTTAAACCAGATTGAAATGTAATAGCTTTTTTCAAGGAAACACATCCACTATAACAATTACATGCAGAGTCACATATCAGACTCCTGTCATGGTTATTCAAGTAATCACACTAATTATCTCCAATTTTAATGAGTACAAATAAAGGTTTTCTGTACAGTAACAACATAAAACAAGTAAAAAGGACAGGGTAAAAATGAACGGTGTAGTAAATAAGGCTGTGTCTAACATTGCACAGATGCATCTCATTCAGATCAGGTACATGGTATAGATGGGATCTAAATACAAGCTTTAATTGTGTGTGGGGTATGCAAGTTCAAAAACACATCATCGATTCAATCAAGGTACAGTATCTCTCATTTTCACAAATTGTTGACTGAATTAATACTAATTAATTGAAGAAAACCACTAAGTGCCACCATTACCTACTGTGCAGTGCACTGACATGAGGCAGACTTAAAGGGAGCTGCACAATGGCCCAGGGAAAAGAGGCGTGGCTGTGGCTGAGGACCCATGCTGGTCTGAGCTGATCAAGAGGCCTGTGTAACAGTCATAGGGAAATTGACAGGGCATTAAGCGCTACACTCTTTCATTGTATTAATTAAGGAACAACAAATAAATATCTCGGCTGCTCCTGGAGTTTAGAAAAAATCTCACCTCTGGTGTGGTGTTTTGTCAATGGACTCCCTACTGTGACAGTACCTGACAACTGTTGCCATACAGTAACTGTGCTAAAAATACAATTTATTGCTAGCATCCTTTCTATTGTTCATTGTATGATGTAGGTGATAAGTAAAGTTACTAAAATGGGAAACTGTATTTGTATTGAATCAGCAGTCTACTTACCCGTCCTACACAGGAAAGAACAATGAGGGGTCAAGTCTCCAGTACAGCTATCATTTAAAGTCTACCTGCTCTTTGCAATGCCATAAAGTCTAGCCCCTTTGTTAAACTTGTAGGGCATCCTCCCACAATCTATGAACATGTTGTTTTGAAAGTCACCGGCTAGGGGTGGGCTCACGTGACTGAGCAGCAGAACGCTTTTCTGATTGGATACGACTCTCCTACAGTATGTATCACTGTGATTGGTTTATGTTTGTGATGTGTCACCAACCTCGAACCCTCCAAGTACAATGCAGAACTCACTTAAAGTGAGTTCTCCCCCAGTACCCAGTGTGTAAAAGTGCATTGCTGATGCTTATATGTATGAAGTTGTTATCTTCCTCAACTATGGTATGGTACCTTCCCTCAGCTTAAGTTGTAAACAACAATGTTGTCCAGACAGTTCCATTTTGAATACAGGGTGAGGTACAAACTACCTGAAGCTTGGCATAACCTGTTCCCAAATGCTCCGGACATTAATTACCCAGACATTAAATATAACAAACGAGCAACATGATTTATTAATTGCATGTTAGTTATTTGCCTAATGTACAGGTGGATTTCTAAAATAAAAAGTGCAATATATATATATATATATATATATATATATATATATATATATATATATATATATATATATATATATATCAATATATATCACTTTTCTTGTGGCTAATTTGAATTCATTGCAGAAGCTAATGCATTTCCTTCTGGGAATTTAAACAATCCTGTAAAAAAAATAGATAAAGTCATGACATAAAATAACCAAAGGCTGACACTAAGTCAGCCTGAACTGTTTATTACTTATGGTGTCGACAACCTGGGGAAACAACAAAGACCGAATTTAAAAGGGTAAATGTAATTACAATTGAATTTCAATTCAATACAAATCTATCAAAATGTCACTTATAATGAATGGACACAGATCTGCAATATGACATTTTTAATTAATAAGCTTCACATATCATAATCTTCCTTTATTTTAAAAGTGAAATAATAGTAGCTCAGTTTTTCAGCTGCTGAAATTATCCATTATTTGTATGTCAACAACACAGAGGGAAAAAATGTAATCAATATTTCACTGCACCACACAGCAAGCTCCTGCCTGCACGATCCCTGTTTCTTAGTGAATCCCTTGTGTGTTAAGGGCAAACCTGTTAAGAAAGAGCACAGCAGCTCTATCTCAGTGTCTGCTGATGCATAGGGCTTGAACGGATATCACTTTAATTAGGCTGCAACTTACGAAACTCATCCTTTTCTTTATGCATCTGATGCATAAAATAACTGCAGTACACCAACACATTTCATCACCTTCTAAAAGTAGAGGCTGAGAAAAATACGCACTATTCAAAGCAATGCCTGTTTTGCAAATGCAAGATGTTCCTTATGTATATTTCAGATACAGTGTTCAATCGTCAGGATAGACTGATTCAGGGCTTTGAAACTTACATCAGGGCACATCAAATCTGAGCTAAACCACTCTTTAAATGTACCTGTAGTTCTGCAACATTTGTGGTTGGTATACATTCTATAGGATTGTATGAATGTATGAGGACTGTCCACACTGAGATCAATGTAATTCACTAATGATATAAAACAACTGTGTTAAACATAGACTTAAATGCTTTTATCTGTTAAAAGTTACTAAAAATGTATTATAATAATACAGATAATGAACTGAATTTGACACCAAATAACTGAAATTGACAACGTCATGTCTCTCTCTTTCATAGAATAAGGAAACTGTTTCTCATTGTGGTACATGTGTAACCACGTAGTGCCTATCTATAATTAATAAGAAATACTTTGTCTAAGGTCCATTCAAAATCAAGCAGCAATGTTCTTCATTAAAACCTGATGAGTCTCAGTAGTATCAACACACACAGCTTGCTATGTGGCATCTTTCCATGTCTAATCCCAGCAATTCAATAAACCATTCAGAATTAATTAAGTTTAAGCTATGATTCATTCAAAAGCACCTAAGAAAAATGCATCACACAATTTTCTGTATATAATGCTCTATTCCCTGCACACTCAGATCCACAATGTCAGGCATCCATTGGGACGGTCCATTAAATATCCCTCTGTTGTTGTTGTTTTTTCTTCTATTTTCCGACTCATTTGCTGGTTTATCAATAAAGCCCTGCATTCAGATACACATTTTCACCATGACAAATGAAGACAGATCTGTGTATACAGAAAGGCGATTGACAGTGGCAAGTGGATGATCGCTCTTCAGATGAGACAGCATTGGTGGAGACCAACCAAGACGTAGCTTCACTGTAATATACAAGCCTTCAGTGCTTTTCCTCTGCCAGGTAACATGGATTTCCTATTGGCCCAGTCTTGATGGCTGAAGTGTAATGTTGAAGAAACCCATTTTGAAACAGGCAACTAATGCTCAATCTCCCAGTCCCAACAAGTTTTAATACTTTTTGTAATGACAGAATAGATACACAAGTGGATGTTTGGGAACAGCATGCACACAAGCCCGTTTGAACCCATCGAATTATCACTAATTGTTGTTTTGTTTTGTTGTTCAGGGAACTCTTCATTACCACATGGCAGATGTCAAATGTATCCTTAGAATGCATGGGACGTCTGCTGGGCACAGGGCACACATTGAAAGTTGACACTTAGTTAAGCAGACTAAATCTCAAGGGGTTGGCCCTGAAATAAGATGTATTTGCGAAACCAGTTGTTACTGTCTGTGAAAATCATAAAAATAAATTACCACTATGTTGACAGTGTTAATTCTTGGAAATTGTGTTTATATGCCTCCTCGCACCCAGTGCACTTTCGAGGGAATATAACTTTGTTTGTAGCTACTGGATTACTATCATAGAAGGTATCCTGCACTCTCCTATTAATTATAATACTATTATAATTAATTATGACAACCCTTGCTGATGTGTGACTTGCAATTTATTGCAATGCACAGCATGCCTCCATCGCCAAATGCGCATAAATTATTTATAAGAAAAAGGGCAATAGGTTTTAGTTAATTGCCCTGACTGAGATTCAAAAAGAATAATTGGTATCGTTGTACTGCTGTAGTTTCTGCTTCATTTATAAGTAAGCACTGTCTACAAGCTATATGCATGCTGAAGTCTAGTCCAGTCAAGAGGTTGGACCCTTTAATTCTAAATGAAATGCTATGTAACAAAACAAAAAAGAGATGGCTTAGATGCATATACAATAAAATCATATTTTCTACAGTAACTTTCATTTAAAATACAATAACAAATGCTTGTTTTATAGTTTTGTTTAAACACAGTATAGTTCTGCACCACTGGGAAAAATGTGTAACGCAAACATACCAAAGACAAAGGATCTAGCATGAGTGTTAAGTTAAACAAATACCAAATCCTGGAGGTTAAACCAAAAGTTTTTTTTTCTTGAAATAACAAGGCTGTCCAAAATTCTGTATGCCAGCTCACCACGCAGCAATCTGTTGTATCATGTGCTTTGCATCTTAAGATCCACTAATGGAATTAAAACATATATTATGCACACAGAAAACCATTTCAGCACCACAACATTTCTTTCATTTGAAGTGAATAAAGTCACAGCTTATTTCTAGGTTTATTTAAGTCTCTCTCTCAATGTGTTTCATGGTTTATGAGTTCTGTTGTTGTATTCTAATGATGCTCAGATTTCTGCATTTTTCAGACACAAAACACCCCAAGGGAACTGCTTGAAATGCAGTCCAGTAAACAACACCATCAATTACCAGGAAAGGTTACTGTGCAGTTTTAAGATGACACATTCATAATTCTGTGCAGGTGATACAGGGTCGACTTGAGAAATCATTTTTTAGCACTGCATGACAACACGTTGAGGTTGTCCTCTCAGAATTCAAATATAGTTGCTAATGTTTGACAGCTGTAGTCATGTTTGATAGAAACACACACATAGCTATCAAATGTTCCATTTGATTATCCAGTGAATGCTGCTTCTAATCAGAATTTAAACATGTTCTGCAAATAGCAAAGCAGTGACATCATTGTAATGCAATGGTTTTGGGCTTAACAGCAATGGAAGCACAAGGGCAGCAAGTAATACCTATTTGTAGAATGAAGCCACAGTGTTGCAATAGTATCATAATGATTTGATACCATTACTTGTTGTTACCCCCCTTTACTTGCTGTTGCAATGCACTGGTGCAGTAACAAAAAGATGCACATAATTCAATATTTCAGCATTTCCAGAACTTCAATTTCTTTGTGAGTCACAGCGCAAGTTTGCAGCTAAAACGCTTTCCTCCCAATCTGCTGACCCTCTGCTTTAGAAGGTTGACTTCATTGACCCATCAGAATGGGATCTAACCTGAGGTTATATTTGAGATTGTCCTCAGGTCCTGAAGGGGGAAACTGGGAAATGAAGGCAAAGGTCTGCCACATATGAGGCTGGCCTCTGATAAGAATTCACTTATCGATTGAGGGGGGGCTTTGTGGAGAAAAAGGAGAAACAATAATGAAAAAATAGTACTGTAATTTGGAGATGCAACTATGGCATCACTGTTTAGCACTAACAGAGGAGTGGGTGCGTCCCCCCCCCCCCTTTTGCCCTCCATTGTTTAGCTGAAAACCACACATAGATTTAAACGCTCATTTTTATATGGATAATCACATGAGTAGCGCTTTATCATGTACAGCCTTTCAAACACAATTTGCACAGATATATTCAAGACTTATAATTAGGAATTTATGACTTCTAATTCTAAATGCGAGTGGCGCCATTCAATTAATGTAATCCAATACATGTATGCATATAATCTATAGGGTTAATACATCTAATACCTTGGGCAATGTTTGTGAAACCCATTAACTGAAATGGAAGTTGCATTATAGGAGCTAAAGTGTTTTAAGGGTGAAGTGGCTGAAAGCCCATCACATCTACTACATGTTAATTGGATTACAAGTTATACATAATATCTGGATGTTACTTATTTATTGGGATATGCAAAACTTCAAAAGTCACGCACTACAATTCAAATATAGTTCATATAGCAAAACAAGTATTGGCAACTTTTCTTTTTCATATTTGTATAACTATTTTGGTAATACAACTATACATGCAAGCGCATTATATCCCATGCCCCCTTTTATGGTTTCACCCACTGCTTTCACCCAATGGTGTCATGGTGGAGAGACTACCGGGCCAAGTTTCATAGTCATTTACATTTGGGTGTATAATGTTTTCCAAAAAAAAAAAAGTTTCATCCCTGTTTTCTTTCAAGCTGTACACTGGTTTATGCATTATAAGTCAGCATTGTTGGCTTGTGGTATTTGGCTGTGTCTGGGTGGTGAGTTTATTATACCGTACTTGGCTTCTCTCACAAAAGTACAGGACCATGACAATTTTACTGTGGTCGACCAGCCAATTAAAGTATATATTTGATCTTTTTTCAATAACCTGGGACTATAAAAGGTACAACATTCACTGGATTCAGGGCAAATGATGAAATAGTGGAAAACTGAAGACGCGTGTCTCCCTGAGAAAAAGACGACCCCTTGTTGGGATTAGTTAAATGGCTGTGGAAGTGAAACACTATGTAACCATAGATACCCTTTCCTAGTGCAATTTGTCTTTGCAGTACTACAGAACAGGGCTCACACTGCAAGTAGCCTGTTTAACATGAGATGATTCACTGCGACTGTGTCTAGTCTATTAAGATTGATACACATTGAAATTCTTGCTAATCAATATATATGCAAATGGGACTAAAAGGTTGTTTTTTTTTTTAGTCAAGGACACATAATAGTCTGGTTCTACAAAAGTTTCCAAAGGGCAGGCAGTGCTGTATGTATGCCTGTCACATTTCTCAAAGGTGATGTTCAAAGTGTTAAGTACATTGTAACTATGCACAATAGCACTGTAATGATGTGTAAGTACACATGTATTTACTATGTAACTACTATTTAAATACACATTAATTAGAGGCATTTGATGGAAAGTGTTACCTAAAAAACTGCATAAACGGGAAAAAAGGTACATTTTTTGGTAATCAGAAGCACATATTTCACAGGTCTCAGACAGTGTAGATGCAATGTGTTGACCGTCCAGAAGGTGGCTAAGACTATACTTCATCTAGTCCTGTTCCTCATTATTTTCCAGTCTGTCTGTACTGTTGGCTCATTCCATTCACTTCACTCATTTTCTTTTACCTTAATATTTATATGGTTAGTTGCAGACCCTGTCATTACTTCCTGCGGAGAATATCCATCAGGTGAAACGTACAGTACTACTGTCGTCAATCTCTCTTCCCAGCAAGTGCCACATCACACAAGCTCAGGGCCTCAAAGGCAAGGCACTTCTACAACGTGGAAGTGATCAGTAAACTAAGCAGGCAATCGAGGGAAAACTGCAAATATAACAATGAACCTGACAGGCGTGGCAGGCAATACAAGTTGTGTCAGATGGTCTAAATCATGGCAATTGGTAACCATGCTGTTCAAAGGACAGCCCAAGGTGCTATAGCCAGACTCAAAATATTCAAGACTGAATACAGTTCAGATTTAGCTCTTTAATGTAATTACAGTATAACACTTTTAATAGGGTGAATAATGTATCCAGATTTATTATACATTCTGTAAAACCTAATCTGGACGCAGTGCAGATTGTCTGTGTTTAAACCAAGCAAATCTTAAGAGTTTAACACATAATTGTACATGGTGTTGGTCTTTTATACTCCTGCAAGCACAATGGGGGCCAACAACTTGTATGATTACCCTTTATATAGCAATGCCTGTCCTATACAATATTATTAACCACAAAAAGAAAAACAGCTTTTGAAAAACAAGTGACATTCTCAAAGCGTTTTACTCCAGGCTGTCAGATAGTAGCTGAAGTTCATATTTATGTTAGGATTGTAAACGGTGTCTTTCAGGCAAAAATGTATAACAGCTTATGACGATTACAGTAGCTTTGAGAATCTTGCCGTGTATTCCTTCAAATTTAGAAATACCGTTCAGTGTATATATGATCTTTTTTACGGCTTGTCATTGAGGGTATTTTTTTTTGTTGTGATATTGCATAACATTTTGAAGTGTTGAAATATCAGTTTCCTAAGATAATGTATCGTGGATTGAAATTATGTGTTCTCTTGTGAGTGAGGTCCAGTGTGTGTCCGTTTAGTATCATTGGCAGAGAGATTTCGTCTAGTATGAGGGGCTCTAGTTGTCATCTTTCTGGTTCTTTTCACCAGTCAGAACTGAGGATTTCACATTGTTTGCTGCATAAAGTATTCTAAATCAAGTGTTATTTAATCTGAATGTTCTGATTTACAGTTGATATTCTACACTGAGTCTCTAGTGAGCGCTATTTTAATAAATATCCAAGCTGGGAAGGGTTAACGTCAAGCCATCAAGAAGAAATCACATGTTAAGGGCTATGTCTATGATATAATAATAATGCTTTGCACATGTCAGTAATATTCAGTGGCAGTGCCAGTAATTACCATATCACTGGCAAGCCGAAGCATTATCAAAAGTGATTGCCATATCCCTGACATTTATAGTTTAACAGCATTCAACAAAGGCCCATGTTGATGCTTGGAATTTAGCTAAGGCTGTCTGCAAATAACAGCTTTCACTGTGAATCTGAGCTATTAGTGCTTTGTCTGTGGTTACATTAACCTATGGGCTGCTGCTGAGAGGTTTTTTTCATGTTTTACTTGAAGTAATTCCTTTGTGTATGAGCTATGACCAAATCTGGAATCCTTCTGAATACAAAAATAATATGAAGGTGAACAATGTAAGGTTTCAAGGTTGTGAAAAATAGTTGTAAATGCAGATATCTGAATAAAATTCAGGGGCGATACAGTAGGATGTGCTCAGGTCAATGCAACATTTTTAATCACCTTAGTGGTAAATATTTATTAAAGATTTAAAGCATAAAATAAAATAGATGTAATCCATTTTATGTTTGCTCTGCAGACTTTCACATTCTTTGCTACCTAAAATGCATTGAACTAAGTACTAGGAGAAGCCTAATTTATCCTTACCAATTGACCTTCAAAGACAACACTCTGGCACCACAATGGTTGCCCCACAGCACCTTCAACAGTACAAGCTGTCTATAGACCACAGTGGGAGCATTTTCTTTTTCTTTTACATATCTGCAATGCAGTAACATCATATCAGTATTGAACCATCACACTTGCCATCTCTGAACTACAGGAGAGTAGGAGAAGTTATAAAGATGATCACATATAGCAAACCTCACTACTGAATATTAGAGTATCTATAGAAAAGATAACGTGATGTTCAGTAGTTATGAGTTATGTGTGTTATATGTGGTTGGCAAAATTAATTATCAACCTTATTTGTGGTTTTGTTTTAAGATCCTGCTCGGACAAGGTGGTGAGGTTTCCTTTGGTAAATCTGTCTTTCTTTCACAAATAATCTTGTCGTGAAAGGATTTCCATGGGAGTTGCCATGGAGTTTAGTTCCAATGATAGCGGTAGAAATGATTGACTATAAAGAATGTATGGGAAGCCGTGCCATTATTTAATCACATTCTCCCTTGCTGATTTGTTAAGGTCTGTGTCATCGTGTAGGTGCCACAGGCTGTATCTTACTGTACATGCATCAAATGAATCTTACATCATGTGCAAACTACAGTTCAAGAGGGAAACACTTAGCATGTAGAATCTGTGCCAGGGGGGAAGCGCTTTCAAGCTCACATACCATCTAGTATGGTGTACGCAAGCTGAATATTGAAAACCTGTTGAGGATGAAATGGGGGGGGGGGGGGGGGGGGGGGGGGGGGGGGGGGGGCATCTTGATTACAGAGCGTAGTGAATGGTCTTGAGGTTCTCTTTGATGTTGGAGGCCAGGAACTTTGAAACCATACCTGGACCCGAAATCCGGTAACTTCGAGAGGATCCAATCAAAAAATAGCTATATTTAGGTTTATGAGTCATAAACAGAATAATAAAATAATAATAATAATAATAATAATAATAATAATAATAATAATAATAATAATAATAATGTACACATTTGAAGTAAAGTAGTTGGAAGCATTTTACATTGCATCTTTAATTACTGTGTATTTGCATGTAAGTTACTTGGTGAATACATGTGTACTTATACATGATTACAAAGTTATGTGTAAATCTTTTTGCATGATATAACCCTAATGCTAACCCTAACCCTAAACCTAACTCTAAACCTACCCCCCTAACCCTAATCCTAAATCTATTCCTAACTCTTTCTGATTCAACTGTGTACTTAAATATACCATACAAAAAGATGTACACGTTAAGTATATTGTAACTATGAATAATAACATTGTAATTATGTGTAGGTACACATGCATATACTAAGTAGCTACTATGTAAATACACAGTAATTAGAGACACAATGTAACATGTTAGTTAAGTAATTAAACGTTCATGGCAAAGTCACACAATGGCATATTGGGAAATAAACAGCTAATACGAGTGACCTCGATTCTCAATACTAACCTTCACAGGAGCTTAGCCGTCAGGATTCAGGAAATACCACAAATAACATAGAGCCAGAGATGCTTAAAAGCGCTGACGAAACCTCCTGAAGCAGACCCTAGCAGTGAAAGACAGATGGCCCTCTGAGAGCTGTGAAAAAGTGAATCTTTCAATCTGTTCAGACGAGACCTGGACGCCCTTGATGCAGAACTGCACTGTGACTAACTAGGTTCAATACAGCCTTAGCATCCTCTCAGGCCACTAGCTTCTATGACAACCCTGTACCATACAGAACAGGCCCAGATTCCTAACACTTATTGTTAGTTATGTTTGTTTAGTCAACACACATAGAGCCACAAAGCCTTTTAAGCCCTTTTGTTGAATGGATTCTATCCTGTACAATTGCTATGTCACCTTTCTGAAGTATGTGGAATACAGAAAGCTGTTTTCTGAAGATGGTAGGGAGGTCATATTCCCACCCCCTGGGGCAGCTTCCTATTGACTTCCATTACTCGACTGTGTGTGAGGATTAAAATATCGACCTTCACTATTTCCGTTCCAAAATGTATGCGTATAGCACATGCAAAAAATGCATGCCAAGGCCAGGCATGCTGATGCAAATTGTAAAGTGAATGTTCTGCTGGCGATATCGTCATAGCTAAAGTATTTCATTACATGTTAACTCTAGCCCCATAAATGCAATGATGGTAAACCCGAGGGACCAATACAGAGACGCATTTAAAAATAAAATAAATACAGTGCTAGCTTGGGCGGTAACTTTTAGAGACTAGGTTTATCTTTGCTGAACTCATATTATAACCATAACTATAGATCGGTGTCATTTATGATAGGGTGTTATCAACCATTCCTGTGGGTGGTCATTACTGTAGGGTCCAGGGAAAAGTTTTAAATTCCCCAGACAAGCATGTCTATCGGTAATCCCGTTTGAATGCAATATGAATGCTATCAGGAGCAATTACTTTTTAAAAAAAAATTCTTAATTTCCAGTCTTGTAAATCTGTAGAAGATTTGTATAACCACCATGGCTTTATCCTGCCATTTCAGTTTCTTTTGGAAAAACAAGTATTTCTCATGTAAATAAAGAATCCACTTATTTTTGGAATGGACATTTTGGAACAAACCAAGTTTTACAGTAAATGTTGCTGCAATGGCATTTCTTTGCAAGGTAACCGTGACAAACAGCACACCAAGTAGTTTAATTTAATAGTTCCACAAAGATAATGCATTCAGTTATAAAAGAATGAACAGAAGACCCTGCAAGGCTTTTTTTTATTATTATTTTGTGCAATCCATTTCTCACTCCAGCCAAGTTTGTGCCCATTGAAGCAAGGCAGGCTTCAAGGATGAGAAAAACGAGGGCCCAGAAACTCCATTCAATAGCTAAGACAGCATCCTTGGACAAATTGCAGTTGTTGTCAATTAGATGAGGTCAAACAATAAATAAAAGTTAATTAATTCATTAATTCTTATGTAATTAACGGTAACAGCTTTAATATTGGTTAATTATACAGACAGTACCACATTACTAGATGCAAATAACTGCCTTAGTGACAGCTAATTACATGGCAATACTGAAAACACTATAGATAGTGATTACCATCCAATTACATCTAAATAGTTTATAATCTTACATACTGTAACAACTCCATGTGTGCCACAGCTGGCTGGGTTACAAACAGCAACAGTTAAGCCTGAGTGATGTGAATTATTCTGTACATAATGCATGCATATTAATTTCACATGGTACACATGTAGGGTTACCCTATGACGCCATGTACACAATAACAGTCTGGGACAGCTCAGGCTTTTCAACTCACACCCCAATGCATTCTGGTGAGTGTAGTCCTGCTGTGAAAGGTACCTGAGACAGGACAAACGTTCCCGAATACATTACTAGTGTACATGGAGTCACTGGATAACCATTTACACATGGGTTACCGGTGCCATCCTTACTCTTAACAGGGCACCTCCAACTCAAACCATTTGGACACTGATTTTCACCTCCGGGACATAAAAAGTACCACTAGCGAATCAAAAGAGCTGCAAACAAAGTTAGAAAAAATGAACCACCATTCATTCTTATCTATTTGGTTAATCGTGGCATTTGTATCTGTTTACCATTGTGCCTTACCAGAAAAATCAATCAGAAGAAATCCATGTTTCTGCATTTGAAAGCGGACCTGCCCTTGTGTGATTGTATTGTGTATGCTATTGAGTTTCAGTATTTTCTCATGTGTGCATTTTTTCCTCATAACTGGGTAAGCTATCCTAAACTTTCTTTTTTAATTTAAAAAAAAAAATAAAAAATAGTTGTTGGAAACCCAGTATCACGTCATGTAACTGAATTGAGTTGCTAAAAACCCATCAGACACGGTTCATTATTTTTCAATCGCAGCACAAAATTGTCTCAGTCTGTACAAATAATGTATTTATTTTATTTCATTTATATAGCACATTATGTCCTAGACCCCAAGGTGCTTTACACAAGCATAATAAAACATTAAAATGGCATAAAAAGATTATAATAAAAAGACTCTTTTAAATAAAAGTAAACACATTTCTAATCATGTATATACCATACTATTTGTATTTACCCTTGGAATAACCAAGAGCCCGGCATCCTGAGATCTCCTTACGATTGTATGGGATCAAAAGCTCTTGTAAATAACTGGGTGCTAATCCATTAAGGGCTTTATAAGTTAAAAATAAAATCTTAAAATCAATTTGAAACTGCACAGGAAGCCAGTGTAAGGAGGCCAAGACAGGAATAATATGTTCCCCTTTTCTGGTTTTAGTTAGAATTCTTGCAACAGCATTCTGAATAAGCTGCAAGCGAGACACCAAATACTTTGGAATCCCAGAAAAAAGTGCATTACAATAGTCGATTCTCAATGATGGAAACATGATCTTTACAGAGCACACACACACGCGCGCACACACACACACACACACGTTAGCTTTTTTTATTTTATTTTTTATAAATTTAGTAATCACCAATTATTTTATTATTTTCTCCCAATTTTGCATATCCAATTATTTTAAGGCTCAGCTCACTGCTACCACCCCCGCACTGACTCAGGAGCGACGAAGAGAAGCACACGCTGTCCTTCGAAGTGTGTGCTGGTCAGCCGACCCCTTTTTTCACACTGCAGACTCACCGTGCAGCCACCTCAGCGGTACAGAGTCAGATGACCACGCAGTTCTGGGCAGCTTACAGGCAAGCCTGTAGGTGCCTGGCCAGACTATAGGGGTCGCTGGTGCGCTACAAATGAGCAGTAAACCAGGGAGTAAGCACAGTCAGCAATGTTGAGAAAGCTCCGAAACAGGGGTGTCTGTGTTGCAAATGTACACACCAAAGGGCGACTTTTATTTATTGCATTTTGTCAAATAATGATTTTCATTTTGTTAAACCTCAAAGCCTGGTTTGTCTGTCTGTCATCCGTCTGTCATATCCAATCAATAAGACCCTACAGGTATATCCATTTCCACCCACAACTCTAATATTACAAATATACATTAATAAAAGTTTGAGAGAGTCACGCCACATGTTGCCTTTTAGTTTGGAGTGATACATAAATTGCAGTAGGAGGTATTATAATTAAACTAAATAAAACAAATAATAACTGAAATCAAGGTTTCCATATTACAAAAGGCTTACTATTGAGATTTGTAAGTTATCCTTTTCCCTCATAATATCATGTTTCTGCATTAATTCACTCAAAAGGCATGAACCAATAATTACTATTCTGTGTGTATTGAAATTTAAATTCACTTCTCATAAAACCCACAGAACACTATATCATATATTTCTATTTTAAGAGGCTTAGCTTATCAGACATGCATGTACAGCTGACAGCTCTATCTGAGGGAAGAATGCAATTAAAACTATGGCATCAAGTGAGGATGCCATTTTATTAAATTAGGCTGCTTTTATTGTTTGCATACTTGTTAAAAATAAGTGTTACACATTTATTTGGAAAATGTTAAAGCAACCTTGTGTCTCCTCAATAACTAAATGTTATTGTGCTGAGAAAGGCTATGTCCTGACTGAAATGCAATCCTTTTAACTTGTTTTCATCCACACAAGGAATTCTATATTCCCTTCGGATCAATAGAGTCTAATAATAAGAGGCACGACACCCTGCGTTGCATGGATTGTCGGATTTACAACAAGAAAGCATTCAACAGCAACTAACCCAAATTATTATTAATTATTTTAAAGCAATGCTGCCTGGTCTTTACACAATAGACTTTTATACTTATTTATTTATTGCACTGCCGATATCTCATTTAGCAAAACCATACTCCCTGCATAACGTACAGAGCGATATCCTGGAATTCATTCTATCTCAGGGCAGCTGCTGCTGTAAAATGTAAGTAATTACGATGCGTTTGATAAAGTGAAAAATATGGGATGTGCAATAGTTTTTGTGCATCTTCCTATACCCATAAATACATCCATGAAAGTGGAAAAAGATTAAAAGGGACTCATTCATCCAGTTTGTAATAGGACTATATCCTGCTTCAGTCATCTGCATGTCTAAATATCCACCAAGAAACCCCATTGCATGCACCAGTTCCTGTTCCAGGGTCACTGTTCCTGTTTGCACTAGTTTAGTGGTTTGGTGATGCCAATATTTCAGGGAGAGTTTGCAATCAGAGCTGCACGAAGAGGAGTGTGAAAGAATTGTACTGTGAGACCGTGAGATCGGGCTTTATTCAGTAACTCACACCACCCAAGTCCTACTGAAGCATTTACTTGTGTACTCACATTAGTAACCAAGTCGAGCACACCATTGCTACTCATGATGCACAGCAGTGAAAGACAGAAAAGCACCTTCTATTTGTTTGTGTCAAAGGTTTATATAAGCAGTACTGCACCAGCAGAAAAGAGGGGAAAAGGCTTTTTTCTACAAACTGAATTCATGTTGCAGGAATAATAAAGTATCAGAGTGGTATGATTATCGTGCCAGGTGAAGTGGAGGCAGTGCATTATTATCGTTTCTGTGGTGCTTGAAAAACAGCCATTTTAGCAGCTGTTCCTTGTGAGCAGTGCTCAACAGCGTAACTGCCAGAAGCTTCTCAATGCAAAGTCAATAACAGTGCTTGCTGGCGGGTCTTTCAGATGCCAAGAATGACTTTTTATTTTTTATTTTGTAAAAGGGCTTGTGAGTCAGGTTGCTGAGTTTAGTTTCTTTTTTTGTTTAAAACATTAAAGAAGGTAAAAGTATCGGTATTCCACTTCAATTAAAACTTTGTAGTTTCAGCAGGGGAACTTTTAAGAGAATAGCTAAAAGACCTACAGAAAGCTGATCTGCCATCTCAGTTGTGTTTGGATGTTTCAAGGTATAATACATATAGTTTTTCAGCATGACCTGCATAGTGCTACAATTGTGAAGAAACAGAGTTTGAAGAAAGAAGCACCTCAATAAGGTTTGGAGCAAGCAAAGGCAACCCGGGCGATAAGATGATCTGTCAGCTCAGCTAGTTTATTATATTTAAAGGGATAACACTTTACTTTATGTGACTCTAATAACTGTGTGTTTACATAGTTGTTACTTAGTAAATAGATGTGTACTTACACATAATTATAATGTTATTATGTATAGTTACAATGTACTTAATGTGTACATCTTTGTGCATGACAACCTTAACCCTAACCCTATCCCTAACCCTAACCCTTTTCTGTTACAATTATGTACTTGCATATATGATGCAAAAAGATTTCTACATTAAGTACATAGTAACTATGCATAATGACATTGTAATAACAAATACAGCTTTAACTACCATACAAGCAAGGCATTGAGATAGTACAAATAGACAAGAATTGGTGACAGTGGATTCATTACTGATAGACATGCAGACATGAAATGTCCATCAAATTCAAACTTTAAACAACAGCATGACATTATCCTGCTGCCTTTCAAATTGTGCATAATGTGCTAACATTTTTTAATTATAACTTAACTATACTCCAGCGGACTCCCCAAGCAGAAGGAGAACAGCTCAATTGACTAATTAATTAATTAATTAATACACCCGCCACATTGTGAGGATGTGTGTAAACTGATTGAAGTAAAAACTAAGAAACTGAAGTCTAGAATTTGTGTGCTAATGTGTGTGTGTGTGTCTTAAAAATGATTTCAAATATATTTCAACTGAAAGAGTAATATTTCTGCATTTGTAGAAACAAGCAGTGAGGTTTATGAATCACACACATCCTTGTTTCTGTCCATTTTTTTTTTTTTTTTTATAAATGGCAAATTAATCTATTTCACATCCAAAAATAACTCCCTGTGAAATCCACTTCTGGAAAATCAATAAGTTATGTGGAACAATAGATCAGAAAATGTGAGCAGACAATACTCGGATCTAGTATTTAAGTATGTCAGACAGCCATATAGCCATCTCTGTAACGAGGCTTTATTATAATCCCTGCACTCTTTATAACAACAAATGAAAGACATAAATTAAAAAAAAAACCTTAATGAAATCCACCACTGTTTTTTGGTGTAACAGTGTGAATGGTGAAGAAACAGGGTTTCACCTGCCATGATATTGTAGATAGGGTTTAGGGCAGGCAAAGGCATTGAAAGTGGTAAGATTCCAGAGAGTTCTGGAGATATGCAGTGTACAATAAGAGGCTCTAGTTAAGGAACATTAAATTGCAATGAAGACTATCCAGAATGAATCACAATGTTACCTCTTTTGTGAGCCACTGGTAATTGTGATATATTTTTGCTAAAGTAATATTTTATAATGGGAAGTCTATGAGATCAGCTTTCTTGCCCATCCAGACTGAAAGGGACTTGGTTACACATCTCTGTTTATTAGATACTGCACGTCATATTTAATGTGCTGCACAAAGTCCAGGTGTTTTAGATTCAGTAGCAGTGATTCCAGTAGCTGTGGATTCGGGTGCATCAATGTCTGCTAAAGAAAAAAAAAACAACAGATTTGTAGGTATATAAATAACTATGCACAGGAAAAAAAAGACATTCGTACAATTGGCTCTCTTTGTGGAAGAACAGAAGAAAGATAGTTTTAATGTACAGTCAATGAATTGCAGCTGGTTTCTTTCTTGTGTTGATGTAAATAATCACACGTATTGGGTCATTCCATCAAAAGGCTCAGCAACTATTTATCTCAGCAGGCAACCTTGTAAGCAACTAGCAAAGATCACATGACATCTGCCCAGGTGGCACGCTTGAGTGGAGAGAAACTGATAGACAGAAATGGGATGTAGTGGGACATGATATTTAATCTTATACAACTCTGGGACCAAAAACAGCCTTACATATTTTGAGCTGACAATGCTAAAACCGGGATTTTAAACCGACAGATTTTAAACATCTATTAGCTATGGTATTTGCAAAGACTTTGCAATCTATGTTTAGCAAAGACAGTGGCCAATAAGAGGCTCATTGCAGTGCATGCAAAAGTACATCAACCATAAACATGCAATGATTATTGATTAAAGCTGACCACTTTTAACATGTTTTATCTATTTCAGGTCATAGTGCTGTTTTTAGTTTTTGTTTTTTTTAGTGGGAGACAGCTTTGTGATTCCTCATATATTCCGATAAAACAATATGCAATGCATCATTACTATTTAAATTCTTATACACATTTAGTATTAATGAAACAGTCAGGCAGTTTTTATTTTAAATGAGGCAGAACATTATCTGGTGCATTATTTAGATGAGCTCTCCTTTTCAATCTCTTGTTATTGTCATGTGATATATACATTAACAATTGCTGTTGAGCCTGACAATGAAATAATAAACCTGCTCCTATATTCTGTGGACACTGGACCCCAGTATCCAGGCAGAATGTACTTAAATACAAATCAAATCAAGTTAAGACTCCTAGCATTAGGACATTTTAACACCTTCCATTCCTCAACGCAGTGACAGGTAGCCCTAGGAAATGAAATTATACATGTCAGAGGATGAACCCTTTGCATGTACATTACCCTAGCCACATTCATTTCAGGACCAGCTGTTTTGCAGAGTCCTTATTTTTAATGCTGATTGGAATCTCACAAAAGCTCACAAAATCTCAAAAAATCAAGCTGCTGTTGTTTTTTGCAGAAAAGATAACATTATTATTATTATTATTATTATTATTATTATTATTATTATTATTATTATTTATTATTATTATTACTTTGTTTGCGTTAAGCACTTTATTGCATGTTGTTATTATTCCAAAGTTTTCATTTTGGGAAATGCTTGGCATCAATAACTTCGTCTGTCACTTTCTTATATTTTCTTTGTGTATTTATGAGGCCAGATCCCAGCAGTGCTTCTCAGAGTCACTAATATTCATTTTGAGTTTTCAAACAGAACTGCTTTGAAGACAATGTTTTTTTTTTTTTTTTTTGAAGAACTCTTTTTTTTTCCCCCAAGCTAAAATGCAAGATTTTTTTTCTTTTTTGGTGGAACATATCCACTGGGGATGTTCAGTATATTGTGTTACTGGGTAAAGGCATTGGGTGCTTGCACTTGTGTTTTATCCAAATGGAGAATGCATTCTGCAGCTGTAGGGTGACTCGAAACAGACTGATGCCCACAATGGTGACTTCATCTGTATAACAATTTAGTCAATCAGTATAGTATTTATTACTGTGTAAGTGGAAATGGGGACTATGTAATTTATAAATCAAAATCAACACAAATAATCCTAGGACAATGATTACCACCCTCATATAAGTTACAGAGGGGGTGGAGAATTTCCTGTTCTCTGGAAGATACATAAATAGTAGGAGTGACTCACAGAAAGAAGTCAATAGAATCTGTGAAACTGTTGTTGGTAATCTGAACATTTGAATCTCAAAAAGAGCTAAATACATGCTACACAATTATAAAGTGTTAACAGACTGTGAGCCATAGAAATCCTAGCAAACAGCAAAAGAAAGTTTTCATCAGCAGAGCACGAGGGGAATTGTGTACGTCTTCCAGCCACATGTCCTGTAATATCCAATGCATACCAGGTATTGTTATGCCATATTTTAGTTTCATATCTACTTTCCATATAGGTTCTGTATTTAAAGTGAATTAAAATTTGGCACATGAAACCTGGTCCCAGTAATGCACAAACCATAAGCAGTAAAGACAGTATTGCGAACAAACAGAGCTGGGGATTATGTCATTAAGGATGGAATTCAGGGCAATTGTTCAGCAAAAACTGTTGAATGAATTGTCCCTAAGGCATCTCAGCAGGGTGCTAATTGCAGAAATGAAGCTAACAACTACATGCAGCAATGCACCTTAGATGTCTCTAGTTGCACTGAAAGAAATGCAATAAAAGTTGGGTTTCTCTTGTTTTTCCTGTGAATGTGTATGCCCTATACTGCTGGTGGCTTCCTCTGCTTAGATAATCAAATTGCAGAGAATTGCATCGTGAAAACTCAAAACTAGCTGAAATAGTTAAACAAACTGATAAATAAATAAACAATTAAACTCTGTCTTTATGATACCATGAAGTAATAGCTGTTAAAAAAAACCAAAAAAAAAAACCAGTGGCAGCAGGATCCTCCTTTGTAAAGCCCACCCACCCACACACTGACTTATATAACACTTTATATACGAACATTCACACTGACTTTTCAATGCGTGTCTAAACTTTTGAAAAGCTGCTGCATCCAATTCTTAAAATTCCTAACAAATACCGTCATAAAGTACCTCCTAGTTAAATCCTCAAGGCATACTCTGAACATTCCTTAGATGATATGTCACAGCACAATAATAGTGATGGGTGATTGAACTTCCCGTTCTTTGTTGCAGACAGCACTACAGCATCACAGTAGGCTTCATAAGTAGGCTATAGCTATTAGACAGGCATATTGTGCAAACCGATAATAAAGAGCAACTGGGTGTGGTTATAATTGTTCTGTTACAGTCATCACATTGTGGCAATGACTTCAAACGCAACCTTTAACCTGTCCTTCTGCAACACTCTGCCCCTAGTGGATGCAAGAAATATTACAGTAAGAAATACTGCACTGTGATCTATTCTTTATTCTGAACATTGCTTTGGGGTGTTTATGTTTCTATAACCACTGACTCATTGCTACTCCTGAGAGAATAATGAGATATGGTTTAGTTCTGCCATGTAAGCTTTAAGCTAAAACACACAGTATATGAGCTATAGTGGCTTGTTTTACTAAAATGCTTGGCAAAAGGAGATTTAACAGTTGAACCCCATCACTCCGTTTATGACACATTAGTTATTTGTATCTCCCTCTGTCACTTAACAAATTCTTCATCTGTGTCTTTACTCCAGAAAAAAAAGTTACTGAACTCAAGCTGAAAATAGGTTGCTTAAAAAAAAAAAGGGATGAATCATACCTCTTGCTCGCTTCCTTATACCCATACAGTTTTATTTCTACCTTCAGGCAGAATCTTCTCTTGACATTACCATAGCTGTCCAGGGTGATAAAAAGGAAAACTAGAAAGGCACTTTCAAGTTTCAGGACATAAAAATCCTAGAGATGAAAGTTAAAGCTGATTCTCGCCCACAAGCCTGCACCAAACTGAAGTGTGTTTAGCCTATTTTTTTATTTGATTTTAAAGAAAGGAGATCCTTATCTTCTGGTTGATTTTAAGCAGAGGAATGAACCACCATTCTGAGTTACAGCAATTCTACTTTCTACGTTTCATCATAATGCAGTAGGGTGAGTGAGTCTGGGGTGTTCGGTTGTTACACTAGCTAAGAACAGACATGATTGACAGTATGACTATATGATTGTACCACATGGTCCTGAATAGACACATCCCTCACATTTGTTTTGGATAACACCTCTTTTAATTTGGGAATAGGTTACACATAAACTTATGCATGGTGTATATGGGCTCTGTTACCATTTATTAAACCTTAAAAGAATGAATATGCTGTACAGTAATGAATTCCTACTTTGCCTACAGGATTAAACAGCATGATGGATGAGGACAGGTTAAAATAAATAAATCTCTTCAAAACAGAGGGTGGAACTAATAAAAGTATAAAAGTAATAAAACGCATGAGCAAGTTCACATGGAAAAATGGGAGCAAAAAATCAGATTACTGCTCAGGGGACAATGATGCATGAGCCATTACTAATAGTAATGGGGGATTACAACAAGTAGTAAGAAGGGATGTGCTCGGATCGTCAAACCAGAACTGGGCGGGGCAAACCAGAAAGTGGGCGGGGCATAAACGTAAAGATGCGTTTCTGACCAACAGCACTTTTGTATTTAGCATTAACATTAACCCCTAGTTACACCTCATTAAAGGCAAAGTTGAAACCACAAGACACAATTCTGACCAAAAGCTACATATGAATGGAAATCCCATCAAATCACTATGGGATTTTAGGTTTGGTAAATCTGAGACCAACTTGAGCAATCCTAATAGAGTGGGCAGATGAATATAAGGATTTTGTCTTTATAAAAGTGACAGATCATTGACCTAGAAATGACTGTAAAAGATTATGGATCGTTAAACAATGCTAATCCCTTAGGTACGTGCATTCAATTTTGATATTCTACAGATTAGGCCCTTTTCTATATATTTAGACTTGAGGTGAATCGGTAAAGACTGAAAAGGGCCAAGTGGAGTTCATTAGATGTAGAAACCCATCAAGAAATATCCAGCAAGACAAACAATTAATATGTATCAGGAAAAGGTGAGTTATATATATATATATATATATATCTTAGTCAAACATGCTGTAGCAACCTTGAAGAGAGTGAGAGATCATAAAGCAACTGGAGCGATTTTTGTAAAAAAAAAAAAAAAAAAAGAAGGAAATACTGAATGCAGGGGATCATGAGAACAACCATTGCACTGCACATAAAAGCCCTCTGGTGCTTTTCATGCATGGGAGAAATTCTGTCATTTGTCAAATTCAGTGTCAACCCAACCTGACACTGAGTTGGAAGGGGACTATGCTTTACTGTATATTTGAAATTGCTTTAAATTGGCTTGATAAGCACCTATCAACAAAGAGTGCTGCACAAGTGCATCATAGTTTTTCATAAGTTATCTTGATTAGACAACACATATTTTCTATATATTATTATTATTATTATTATTATTATTATTATTATTATTTATTATGCAGCAATATTTTTGAAATTACGTTGAGGTACAGTACATCGAAATGAATATAGTAGGGCCAGCTAGGCAGGTCTTGGCTTGTCTGACAGGCTGGAAATGCTTTTAAAGGTTTGGTGCTTTTAAAAGCTTATTTGAGGGATCTGGCAGAAAGGACTAGCATTGGGTTTAGCCTACGCTCTCTGAATTCTGTTAATTTGACTGTCACAAGGGTTCAAACACAGGGGAGAATTATCTTTTGCATACAAACTCCCGAAGACGTGGAATTGTTTCCATCATAGTGTGAAGATGACATTTCTTTCCTTCTGTGGTTTTAAAGATCATATTGTGGAATAGCTTCTGCCAATGCTTCTCCCTCACGCCACATTAACAAACAGATACATGGCTTACTGAGATCTCTGTATGCTGCTGATTAAGTGTGACGCACACATGTTTGTGTTGTGTTGTTTGTACATTGTAACTGTCTTGTTATACATAAGTGATGTTTCATTGTTTTCCAGGTCTCTCTGTTTTTTCTGACTAGAATCTTTGTAAACAGCAAAATGATTGTCTTACAGGTTTTCCAAGGAGAGTTTGGTACAGATACATACTAGGAAACCATAGGTTAGGGGGTTCATTTAAAAGGGTTAATAAAAAGAAAATAACAAGAAGGAGGCCTTGTCTCAATGAAAAATGCTAGTTTACTGTGTATTTCTGCTAAAGCTTAGCATCTACTTTTGTATGAAGCTCGTATCCTAACAGCAAACACTACCATTGAGGGATTGTCACCAAGGGATACTTTATGACTAAGTAGAGAGCACAGAAAACTATAAAAGAAGGGACTAGCAGTCATTTAGGGGTTCTATTTTTGTGAACAATTTATCCCACCTAAATAAACTGACCTTCAGTTGCATTAGTAATGAAGAGCTGTTGTTACAAGAGAGTCATAAAACACCGGGGGAATGTATAGCTTTAAAGAGCATGAGATCAGCGAGCTACTGTATTTCAAAACAGCTGATCCATACAGGTGACTTCACCCTTTACCTGGTGGCTTGTCTGGTTCGAGACTCGTAGCCCACTGTGTGGAACGCAGTAGCTGTCAGTCAATCGCTGTTTCTAAGAATGAAGTCCACTCCAGCTACCATACGATTAGAATTAGATTCATTGTTGTTCCTGGATGCACGATGTTCCTGCCATATTTGAGCCAGGCAATGCCTTATGGTTCTATATGCAAAATATAAAAAATATTATTGTAGAATACTAGGTAACACAGTACATGAAGTGTGTCTAATTATGGAGTATTCACATAGTAGTTCCTTGGTAAGTACATGTGTACTTACATGTAATTACAGTGTTTTATATGCATAGGTGCAATGCACTTAATGTGTAAATCTTTTTGCACTATATATTTATGTACACAATTGTATCAGTTAGGGGTATACTTAGGGTTTGGGGGTTAGGCCTAAGGTTATATTGTGCAACAAATAAACACATTAAGAATATTATATAACTCTGCATTATATATGGGAGGCAAAAATGTTTATTGCTAAAATGATTTACTAACACGTTGAGTTGTACTTAAAACATGTATTATAAGAATGTAGGAACACATGCACACACACACAGCAAGCTGCATGTACAAAAACACATACACATTATAGAGCAAATAAGCCAAACAAAAGATGCCTTAATGCACAGCTGCAGAACCTCATTACTTCTAGGATTTCTCCTGGAAACATAATGCAAACACCCTCCTTAAATAGAGCAAACTAAACTCCTGACCTTTGAGATTGCATTTCCGTTTAACACATGGGTAGTAGATAGGAACGTATCCTCAATGTCTAGACTCACTAATGCAACACTGGTAACCTGTGGACTGAATGCTCCACCAGCATTGACTGTCTCAGGGCAATCACACGTTACAAATGTACAGACACATATATTATCTATATTTGTTATTATACATCTTATTAAAATGTTTCCAGTGCGGGTCCAGTAAAGGTAATTGGCTCTAGTTTCTTCCCTGTTCCCTGTACGGAGTTGTAAAACAATATATACATATTATTTGACTAATTTAGCTCAATAGTTTAGTGCTGTTTTATAGGGTAAAGAATAATTAATAGAACTAACTGGAGCCAGCTTTGTAGACATTATCTAGGCTGTGACCGACTCTGACAATTAATTCCTCATTTTAGCTGTTACTGAAGGATATAAATACATGATTGATTCATGAACTGTCTGGATTCCTCAGTCTGGGTTGCATGGGTCACCACACACACAGACAAGAAAGATGCATTTTGTTTTAATGCAGTGAAGTCCATTTACTGCAAGACCACCTTGGTTAAGTTGCTATGAACCATTATGTTCTGTCCCACATTTTTCCATTAAACTCTAATGTATTTCCTGGTTAAGATCAATATGACTTACCATTTTAAACTCATAATGGTACTATAGTGATTTTTTTTTTTTTTATGTTTTAATTTCATAAAAACATTTTTTTACATATATTTCAAACATTGAACATTACAACATTTTTTTTTAGCAGTCTACTAACTTAGTTGTGATTTAAATGTTGTTCTTTTGTCTCATTTACCTGTAAATACTAATTAAATGAACATTAAACATCTAGACAGCTTTCCCAGTTCACAGGCATAGTATTACAATGATCTTAACAGGGCTTGCCAGTACCACCAGTATAATTTGGCTAAACATGCATGGTTTAGTTCAATGTCTTGCATGTGCAGTCAGACATAATGGCTCAGAATTGTGTATCTTAAATATCTAAAAACAGCCTCTCTCTCTCTGTCACAGTATGTGCTGGCAGACGGGCCTTTTAATCGCCTTCACAGCCTTTATGTGATAAATTTCCTTGGTGCACAATAAACAGTCCAAATTAAAGGTTTTGACAACCACCAATTTTCACAAAAATGCTCACATTGATAAAAAAAAAAAGAAAGCTAATAATATTTGTTGCAGACCTGTCTAAGCCAATTGAATGAGTGAAATCTGCTTCTGCACATACATCATCACGGTAGCCATATTCTTTGAGTGGCAGGCCTATATATCCAAAAACTGTAATGCAAACATGTAAATTATAGGTGTGTGGAATGTTTAAAAAATTACGGTACCTTAGAACAAGCTGCAATGAGAACGAAAGGTTTTTATACAACAGGTCATAATGATCAGTATATATTACGGTACTCTACTTTGCCTGAATGTATACCATCTGTCCCTACTTTGGAAAGTTAAGTTGGTTTAGAGCTATTTAATGTAGAAATAATACCTTGCTACCTGACAGGACTGGGTAATGAGTTCAGGAAACAATAGTTTGATGTAATGCTTCCTGCACCCCCTCATGCCCACTCCCACAACAGTAATTGCTTTTCAGTGAAGAGCTCATGTTGCAGTTTGTTTGATCCCTGGCCACTCATGAATCCTTTTTTTTTTTTTTTTTACAAACTTGAAAAATGTATGGGTGTGTTTTGTGTATTTCATTTATTTCAAGCAACTACCAATAACTTTTCTGTTCTTCAGAGTGCGTTTTAATTTAGAAGTTTGCAGGTGTCATCCATCAATACATTTCCAAAGGAGATTGTGCTGATTTATAAGCTTAAACGTATATGTGTGCTATACTTTGCTCTCAGTCGTCCACAGAAAAGTGGAAACATGCTGCCTTAGTGACCCACTTGAACTGAAGCCCTGGGGTACAGGTTTGCCTGGAGTCAAGCTTGCAAGCCCGCTGCCCACACGAGTTTGTAGCTTCAGTCATGCATGTAAAACACAGATACCCAAATTGTTGCAGGAAACCATTTTTAAGTATTTCTATTCAGCAGGCAAGGCAACTGGTCCTCTTTTTTCCCTGAATTGGTTTACCCTAAAAAGGCGAGGTCCTGGGTCACACCTATCCTATAAACACTTAATCACTTCTTGAATAAGGAATTCATCATTTGAATTTAAAATAAACATAGCTGATACAAGTGTCGTAAGTAGATCAGCCATAATCATCTGGCTGGAGCAGATCTGAAATGAAGATGTTAGGGTTGTAACTTTTGACAGCTTTAATTTTACTCCAAGGATTAGTCTCCTGAATCACTAATATAATGAATTAGCTTCTTGTCTTTTAGCACATTAGGATAGGTCAGTGTCTTTTAATGTTTATGTATGGGTAATGCTCCTCATAATCTGAGGGGGTCAGGATAGATAATGCATGGAACTATTACAACACTATCTAGGTAAACCCAATGTGCTTTAAATCAGTATGTTTCAGCCCCAGATAAATTGCATGAAATAAAAAGAAAACTTATTCATTCCTGATGTACTATCCAAGCAAACCTTCAGAACCATTAAAAAAATATCTACAAAAGATCAGTTCTATTGAATTGATCATTAAAAATAATATAACAAACTACAATCTCTATGCACAATAAACAAGGATAGAAGGAGCTGTGTTGTGTTTGTGGAATTTGAAACAAAGTAAAATAATGATTTGTTTGTAACAGTGAGATAATTCAGGTACAGTTTCCTGTAGTCCAGCATTTAATTAATACTCTTGATTTCTGGTATCTTTTTGGGGTAACACTTTACATTATGTATCTGTCATTACCATGTATTTTTCTAGTAGTTACTTGGCAAATACATGTGCACCTACACTTAATTACACTGTTATTAAGCTTAGTTACAATATCCTTAATGTGTACATTTTCTGCATGATATAACGGTAATCCTAAACCTAACCCTATCTCTAATCCTTTTCTGACACAGTTGTGTTCTTAAATATATCGTGCAAAAACACACACGACTTAAGTACATTGTAACTATGCATAATAACACTGTACTTATGTGTAAGTACACATGTATTTATTATGTAACGACTATGTAAATACACTGTAATTAGAGACACTTAATGTAAAGTATTACCCTTTTTGGTTTTGGAAACTATGACGTAACTCATTTTAACCAGTACTAGCAGAGATAGCACATGCTACATGTCTACCAAAGCAGGAGGATGTTCAGTACATTGTCCTGTTTATGTTGTGGGAAACCATTGTGTTGGATGAAACTGATTGAACAGAATCCATTGTAGGAGAGAGGCTTACCTGCAACATTGCCCACCTAATAAGCTATGAATAAAGAACAAGACTTTGTAGCCATTGCCTCTCGATGTACTCTATTAAACAGGGTCACCTATTTTTATTCTGCAATTCAATTTCATTTAGCAATCAATAGCACTTTATGATGGTCACTAAAAGGCTTGTTGGGGATCAATGTGTAAAAAGACATACTGAGCAATCAATACCCAGCAGACACCCTCGTCTCCTAACCACTCTAACACATTGGATTGACTTAGTGTTTTTCACTGTTACTCGATTAGCACCATCGTAACCAGATGGTACAGTTAGAATACAGTTGTTTTTAGGGACACATCCTTTTGCTCAATCCTTATGAAGGATTTGGTGTGTATCCCTGTTATCTGCAGCCGGTCCATGGTTAATAGGCTACACTCGGCTATAAGACCACAGGCATCTGAATAAACAAAAGGTAATTCTTGATCTGTTTATAGGTCATTTTCCACCAGTTGTCTATCAACAAAGATGGACTTACGGGATGGTTCTTTAATGACCATGTCATGGAATATATATTGCCATGGGATTAAAATGCATGAAAACAATGTGTCACTGTTTTAATGATCCTCTGCAGTAAATGGAACATTCATTCATCCAGGAGTCTTGTAAAGCGTTCAATACAAAATACAAAATAAATAAATAAATAAATAAATAATCTTAAGGAAATATAGGAAAAGAAATATGCTAACTGACAATGAGACTGCCCTTGACATTTAGAGCAATGTGTATATTACATGCGTTCGGAATCTATCCTGCATACAAAGAAGATGGAAATATTACTGTCAAATACAATTCTGATTCACCTTTTTTTTTCAGTCCACAGAGAAAATGCTCTTCAAATAGCAGAATTATCTCATTGAATGCAAAAGCATTGCAAATTGGTTGAATATAAAGCAAGTAAAAACTGAAGTAATTTCAGAACATTTCCGTATGCGTATTATTATAGATACACAAATGCTGACAGAGTCAATGTTTGTTGTCATCTTTCAGTAGAGATTTCACAGACCCGCTCTCCAAGGAACTGAGCACTGAAAGGGGTATTAAAATATTTCCAAATGTATAATCATAAACTGCTGCTGTAAGGCAACTTGCCTAGTGCTGCTACGTGTGCCAATTTGCTACACTGTTTTCCATATAAGTAAAGAAATTAAAACAACCTTTGTGTGATTTGTAATTACTGAAAATGAAAATGCACTTTTTGCAAAGGCCAAATTTGTGTTTTACAGTTCTCAGATCCTATATGATGAACACATGTCAAATAATGAAAAGCATACAAATTCACCTTTAAAACTATAACAAAATACAACAGTGTTGTCTACTACTTTACATATATATATATATATATATATATATATATATATATATATATATATATATATATATATATATATATATATATATATATATATATATATATATATATATATATATATATATATATATATATATATATATATATAATATATATATATATATATATATATCAGCTGATCAAAATAGCAAAAAGTCTTAGATTATGCTGTTGCACAAACAGCATCATTTATTTTTTGGAGTTTGGTTAAATCCACCATGGAAGTCTCAAGGTCGTCTGCCCATGCCTGCTATGAGCCCAGCTCTCACTCTCAGCACGGTTTGTGTTTCTCATTTAAAATGCACCATGATGAAACAATTTAATGAATAAACCACAGCACTATAAAATAAAGGTTGTCATTAGAAAGGTGCACATACTCAATTTTCTTTTAAATAAGGTCAGGGATTTATTTTTATTGCAACCCCAAGGGCTGCTGGCACTTACCTTCAAACCATTTTCTTTTATAATGTTAGCAGTGAGCAATGCAATTTGGGGGGATTTTTCAATAAGGCAGACAACTATTGTATTTAATCTATGCATGATCAAATATTAGAACATTGTTAAAATGCCATGCGAGTTTCATAGTTTAGCCTCAACCTTTATTAATGTGCACTGCAATCTTATTGATAGTAACAGCTACCACTTAGAAACAGAAATGCTTATCCGGTTCCTAGTAACTGAGACCAATCAGCTGCTAGGAACAGGGCAAGCACTGAAGGGCCCAATGATTCATACATTTTCTTATGTTCTTCTTTCAGGATGGCCTTTTAATTCCTGAATTAAATTAGATTAATGTGTACTTGTGACTGGGTGAAAACCCCTTACACGTAAATATGAGTTTATTTTGGTGATTTATTTATGTAAATAGCTTCTTTATTTTGCACCTGTACTTGTTTACATTCACTTCCATATTCTACAGTATAAATGTGCAAAGATATTTCAACAGCTACATCAACGACAGTAGTATCTTTGTTATTTCAATGGCTGTCTGATGTCCTGCCTTTTTGCCTAAGCACTTTGACGACCCTTAGAGTACTAATAACAAAAGTCAACCCCCCCTCCCCCAAAAAAAACAAAGTAAAGAATACTGCATGTTCATTATCTGCATAGATCTCAGCAGACCAGATTTCCTGGTGGAGGAGGAGGAGGAGGAGGAGGAGGAGGGTTGATGTCACCTGCTGCAGCTTTCCCATTGTTGCAAAATTCTCTCCCAACCTACAACATTGATTAGAGCCTGCTCACAGAAGAGCCACAGCAGGTATAAGCAAACTCATGTGACAAGGGGTTTATTTTGCAGATCATGGCAGTCATAAAAGTTATTTTCTTCTTGATTTTAAAGCATTCTATTAACATTTCTACAGGGAAGCTGGTGCATAATTCAAAATGAGATCAAAACAAAATGTGCAACGTAGCCCATCATTTTTTAACACAAGGGGATCAAGAAAGTCCACTAGGAAGGAGCCTTGCTGGTTCAAAGACAATTGAATGAATGCATGTGACTCACTCTGCTGTGAACCCTGATCTACCCCTCACACTACACAGTTCACAATTATATAATCCTGCTCGGCACTGCTAGCTGTGCATAACACAAGGCATTGGCAGCCCCAAATGCACTCAGAGAAAAAGAAGTGCCTATGGTTGTTAATAGCGATACAAGCGCGCTCAGCATCTCCTGCATGTCTGTGTGAATTTGTTGTGACGATTTATTGCCATTATGAGCTTAGTTTGATAAATCATTCTTGATTGTGGGTTTGGAAACATTTAGCACATTTCAGGACACAAAGTTCAAATGTGAATCTGATTACCGACAATGTTTATTACAGAGGTAATCCGCTTATTCCACTGTCTGTGAGAAGCTTTAAGCTTAAGATCTGCTGTTTGTTTGAAATACCCTTGGAGTTTAAGTGAGGCTTTGAATTTGAGAAGGCACCTAAAATGGCTTCCAAGCAAGAAATAATAACTCCAGTACAAACCACTTCAACTGCTGGAGCCTGTTTGCATCAATTGCTTTTTGGAGGTTATGTTTTTAAACAGCTGGTTTATCATCATGGAACAGCGCTTGCTTATGAAAGTTTGCAGTATTTTTGCAGTTTCCCTATACTTTTCCTATGGTTATACTTTGCATTTGCCATGGTTTACACTGTTTGCCATGTTTTTTAATATGATTTACCATACCCATCTGGGCTTTACAATGCTTACCTATGCTTAACCAGACTTTCACTATGATTTAGTACACTTTGCTAGGCTTTTGGATTAGTACGCTCTTATAAAGGCAGTGGCATGAAACAGATGTGCTTTTTCTTGTTTTAACTCCTTGAATGAGGTTCAGGGAACAGGCTACCCATCATGTGTTCTTCACAGGGACACCTTGTATTAATCGATATTTTGCACAGATAGCATACGTATTCAGGTTTCTGTACATCCAATGAGTGATATTAAACTCCAAAGATGAAGCTTATAAAACTCATATCACCCGCTGGGATCTCACATTTATAATAGGAAGGGAAACAGCTCCACAGTTCCAGAAGGAAACATGCTCAACATTGACAACTGCTGTAGAATTTTCCATTTTCGTTCAAAGTCCACACAAGAAAACATTTATTTTAAGTGCCAGGCTGCAAGTCACTATTGCTTCTATACATTAGGTATTGCTGCCTGTCTAACAGCTTATTGTATAACGGATCTGTAAATGTCTTAAAGGGACATCTATACAGCTTTATGTAGTCAAGGTTAACACAAGTGACCTTAAAATATGTACTGACCCCATGATAGATGAAAATACCTTTCAGAATGAGGAAAGACCGATGTATGTGTCATCCATTTTACAGAGGAGAATTTTTGATAGCATAACCTGTGTTCTCAATGGGCCTTTTAGGTCTTGTTGAATTACAGAATTGTTCCTGTTTAGTATCAGTCAACAAAGGACTGATGCAAAACCAATCAGTTAGTCATCATAGAATACCCTTGTCAAAATGCCAGTGTTTTGACTGAAGTTACAAGGTTCAGTGATAAAAAAGCACTGATCCACGAGATGCAGAGACCTTTTGCTCCTTCATGTAATTGAATTCTGAAAACACAAGTGCCGGTAGGCCAGGCAATAATTTATCTCGCTACAGTTTTTACTATTTAAAATTAAATATAATTATTTGACAGCTTATCCTATTCCACAAAGACCATGTTGCGTTTAGTGTTTCACAGCCCCATGAAAGAGGCTGCATCAGACTGCTTGCTGCTTTTCAAAATCCTTTCACTGCAAACTGCATGAAAGTTAGTGTGAAAGAATGACGGTCCTCTTATAAAAGTGTAAAGGGTAGCAAAGTAATAAAGCAGAGTGAAAACAGGATAAAGCACAGAAAACCAAAGCCCAGAGAGGTCTGGTAAAATCATATTTAAAAACCGTGGTGAACCGTGGTAAATGCATCATATAACCATGAGAAAAGCATGGGAAAAAACTGTCAAAATGACTGTCATTATGTACCGTGAAGACTGTGTCAACCTATGAGCTTCTGATAAAGAAAACTTTGCTTCTGGCTCTTTAAGACTGTGCATTGTGCAGAATTCAGTCAGTTTAAATGTCAGCAAGTGTATGAGCATGGGTAAGCAATAAGCAAGGGGCTGCACTCAATGCAATGTATTAAAGCTAGTGAGAAGAGTGCTGTATGTTGGTCTCTCTGTAGACTTTACTGGAAGTGAATGGGCCTCCCTCCCTGTAGCAAAAGAGCTCCAAATGCCAAAGACAGAAAGATGCAGATAGAGTGTGTATTCCACCAACTCTGTTAATCATTTAACATAATGGGGGCCATTATAGATTAAATAAATAATAAATAAAGTCATTTAATGCAGTTAAATAAACAAAGCACAGAAATCACTAGTTAGATATCAATAAACCCAGATATACAGGATAGGAACATATATAGACTGACTGGCTGATTGTAAAATGTGTTCTTGCACTGGTTAACCTACGGCTTGCAGCTTTAGTAGTGACACATGATTTGACTGTTCTTCAAAGTCATGCATTCTAATTATTGCTGCAGACTGCTTCATTTCATCTTGTGCTGTGCTAATGTCACCCACAAAGACACAATAGGATTTTAGGGGATGACTTGTTCATGCATTTTATTGTGTATCTTATTTAAAGTTCAAACTTTATGGACTAAAACGTATAGATGTTGTGCAGCACTTTCAATGAAAGGCTAACATAAATCAGACATTCACTTTGTTCAGTCTAATGAAGCACAGATAATAAGATTGCAAATTTAATAAGACAATACGTATTCGATACCTACATTCATTTTTTTTTCACCCCACTGGTATTTGCATTAAAAAAAAGTTAGCATAGATACAGGGAATTCTATGACATTTAGTTTTTCTAAATACATTGTCTCTGAAAAGAGTTTCAACCCATTTTAACGACTCTTAGAATTTGTGATCCGCTCTACACATATTGTAATTCAGAATAGTCAGCAACAATTCCCAATGTAGTACATTTTTTTGCGGCAGCACCCCCTGGCTTTGCATGGCTTCCATCATATACAGGGGTTACAGTTTTGTTCAATGGCTTTCAGCACCCCCACTTTAAAAATCGTTCCAGTGCCAAACCATGTAGCTGCAGATTCCTTTAAATACTGAATTCATTACGAAACTATCTAAACACTTCAGACAAAGTGTCTACTGACACGCTAAAATATTGAAACAAAATGACAAATGAAAGTAGTGACCAGCAATAAAATTGTCTCTTACCAAAATGTGCTTGAGCAGCTGATGGATCGCCACTTATTTGTGCCACTGAGGTTCAAAAGAGGTTTTCCAATGATATTACAGTACAATACATTTTAAGTGTTCCATTGTGAGTTCACTTTACATCTAGTCTAGCATTAGTGCTGTACCACAGGTGAATAACAGGGTCTAAAGGTTTGGGAATATTCAATTCATATAATATATTAAATATAATCACATAGTGCTGGATTCATAAAAAATATCTGAAATAATACTACTATTACTACTAATAATAATAATAATAATAATAATAATAATAATAATAATAATAATAATAATAATAATAATAATGTCTGTTTTATAAGTGCATTAACACTCTCTAAATGAAACGTGATCTATTGCACATGTGATATATTACGCACACCTACATGTGTCAGTTCACATGTCATTGTGCTGATTATCAATAGGACTAAAATGTAATGTGATATTATCTTTAGCAGTAAGGACATTTCACATTAATTTAGTATAAGGAAGTTTAGCAGCTGAGCTCTGGAGAGCAGGGTGTAGAAAACCAGCTGGTAAACACAAGTATATTCCTGCTGAGAAGTCAACAATTTCTTGTGGTTAGCTGTGGGATGTATCCAGAGACACTGGAAAATCTGCAACAAACAATGCAGGTCATTGGACCTAACTGTAAGCTGTGTGCAAATATAAAGGTACAGAGAAAAAGGAAAAATCAAAAGGGGAAAAAAAGCAAATTAGAGAAGGCAGGGAGAGAGCTGAAGTTCTGTGTAAAACATTGTTTCATTAATGTACTGATATCATAATGAAACACCTTCTTAAACAAGCTACCCTCAAACAGTAATGATAATTATCCCATTTTTTTGCAACCAAATATGCGTAGGATTTGCCAGTAGTCTTTATCGGACACCACTGCCTGGTGGGCATTTTTCACTTGCCGTCTTGTTTTCTCTGTGCCTTGTAGGCTAAATGATTAAAACTGCAACCCAAGGCTTCAAGGTGCCATTTCATTTCTTAATTACTTAATCTTAAGTTATTAACTTAATATATTTCTTAATCTCAGTAGCAGAAAATACCAGCAGGTCAGTAGCTAATTATCCAACTATACCAGAACAAGGGTTTGCCATTGCTGTGTAGCTGTGTAGCTGTGGCAGCCAGATACCAAACTGTTCCTCACTTGGAAACACTACTGAATAAAAGTCCTGGACTACAATGATCTTGATTGTACTTGGCAACTAAGGATTTTTTTAAAAGAAAAAATTACAACACAGAGTGAAATCCAATTCTTAAAGAGTGTGGTTTTTGTAAAATATAGCACTGCTTTTAGTAAGATCGTTGTTAATAATGGTTTGGATTGGTGCTCACTCTACAGACTGAGTAAAATGATTTCAGCAGCAGAGAATCGAAACTATGGACCACTCTGGCTTTCTTATTGGTCCATTCTGTCAATGAATATCAGTCCCTTTCTAGTTACTGAGTTTTATATTTCCTTTTGAAAGGGCCCAGCAAAGGGGTTACTGCAGTGAGCCATTTTTCAATGTGAAGAAAATGAAAAGTTAAAATGTACATTGCTAAAAAGTAATAAAAAAGAAACCATGTGCAGAAATAGGACTGTGAGCCGTCCATCTCGCAATGCATTGCTGCCTTACAGGATGCTTGCATGCTTTCCATTGATGTGTAAGGGCATTATCAGGGATTTTGCTTACAAAAGTGAAATATACAGCATTACGAAATAATAACAAAAAAAAATGACATTCACTGGACTGGCTGGACACATGTACAAGCAAATCCATTCCAGGACAGCAGCTATGCATCTCGCAAGGACAGCCGAGGCGAGTAAAAGCAACCAGGACTTGTGTGCTAAACACATGGTTCATTTATTGTGTGTAAATGTCATTTCACAGTTTGCCAAATCCAGGAAATGGTGATAAAACCAGCCAAAGCACTAATCTGGGTCAGATTGCATTTTAAATTAGCATCATGTCGGTGTGACCCAGATCGCCTTTCTTTTAATCAAAGAAAACAAGGCCATGTTTGGAGGGATTTCAATTCAAGCGAGCCTCTCCTCCCTAATGTAATTCTGAAACAGAAGGCACCCTTACCAGGAAAATTACTAACTTCATGAATGCACTGCGCTTTAATACCAGGATACTCCATTAAACAACATTTCCAGCTGTGTTTCCCACAAATACCTGCATGGTGCATTGAAATATGCCGGATTAACTAATTGCTGTTTAAGCAGAGCAGTGAAAAGCCTCAAATAAACACAAATAATATTCTCTTATGTATGGATGTTTGTATTATTGTTATTATTAAGGTCCACGCTATAATATAAATCCAATACAACATCCCTGTTACAAATAGCGTAATTCATTTATTTTATGTAATCTTGTAAGGTTTAGCTACAGTATATTACCATGGAGAACATGGAGAACATGGAGAATATTTATATATATATATATTATATATAATATATATATATAATATATAATATATATAATATAGTATATATCTATATATATACAGTATAAGAAAGTATAAGAATTCATCTTTTTTATTCAGTGTTGGAGGGAACATGCAATCTGCAGAAATAATCTAGCCATTTTTTCAACCACTAGTATTTATTACGAGGTGCTTCCCACGATGAGTGTTTTCCTACATTTCTGTTTCTGGCCTGGTTCATGTATTGTTAAATGGCTTTTGGAGATTGAAGTCATTATCCCTGTTCCCAGTCACATAACTGCGAGGTCAATCGATGTATATTGATTATCATTCTTATTGCATGTATTTATTGACTGTAGAACCAGCTGCAAGACTTATTGCTTAACAAGCATATTGTGTCCTGGAGAACTGCTCTAGGATGAATTTAAGAAAGATGTTGCATTGAGTCCTCCCATAAGATTTTATGTGACTGTCACAGAACAGTCAAGTTTAGCTACACGTGTGGGGCTCTACCATGGTTCAGCCATTGGATTATAAATGCTTGGGGGTGAGCGATGGTGTCAAGATGTGGGTTTGGGCCAAAATTTTTAGCACTCCTTTACATTGGGGTGTCTGTGAACATGACTGTTTTGGGGTGAAGTGGGGAAAGCAATCCTTGATCACTTTTTAGAAAACGTGTACTAATGTTTCTCACTAATAAGCCTTCGGTAGGGACTGCTTCCACACCTCCAAGCTTGTTTGTCTTGTTATGTTTTTAATAAACCTTGCTACTACTTGGTAGGATTGAGCTTTTATGTAGCCCAAGTGCTGGTTTGCAGTTGGTGGAGCCTTCTTTTCTCTGAGATGTGAAGCCAAGGATTTGTATTCTTTGCAGGCCCATTTCAAGGCAAATCAGTGTTTTAAATCACAGTGTCCATGCTAAAATCCATGCAAAAATATCCGCCCTGGCTCAACCCCATCCACCTTGATTCATTTCATTTGAAGCCATCACATTCCCAGCTTTAATAAGGGAGGACAGGAAATGCATGGAAATAAGATGCGGTATCTCAGAGTATCTGTCCTCTATACATATTTTCTAATAAATAAGTAATATTGAAATTAGCATATATTTCACGTCCTGCTCTCTTTTGATAAACACACACACACACACACACGCACGCACACATACACACACACACACACACACACACACACACACACACACACACACACACACACACACACACACACACAAACACACAGACATCTGTTTTCTTGCTACTTTAGAGTATATACTTTTAGTAGAAGAATATTCGAACCAGCATTCAAAGAAATAGCTCCTTGAGCAGATGTTTGAAATTCTAAAATGTAATTTAATACTTATGCAAAGCCATGCCAAGTAACATGCATATTCAACACATTAATTCATTAAATTTAGGGCATGTCAAACCGAGCAGCTATTGAAAGTGAAGAGGAAACACATTCAAGACTTCAATGTTCCTGATAACATTGTCCTTGCTCATGGTGAATTCATGAATTCATGTCATTTGAGGGATTAAGATTTTAATAACATTTGAATTGCAAAAAAGTAAATATGTAGGCTAATTGTTAAAAATTAAGCATTTTCTACTAATATTTTGTACATATTGTTAATGTGACATGTAAAACATATTTTCTTTGTGAATCATATTCAAGATGCTGAGAAAATGTGCATGTCAAAAGATGTAATGTCTAGTACAAGGATAATATTATTTCACATCATGAAGAGTTGTAGTCCTCAATTAAATTAGAATATATATACCCAATGAAAGCCCTTACCCAACAATGTACAGAACTAGAACAGAAAGAAGTTGATTTTATCAAAGTAGTTATCATTTTATCAAAGTAGTTATCAGTGTCTTGCATCTACAGGTGCAGCAAGTCTGCTGTTCACAATTCTAAGCATCATTATTGTCTTAGCTACCACTTTTAAATCACAATATTGTGGTGGTTTTAGTTGGGGCTTTCTGACAGATTTAGTGGTGCATTAAGAGGATGTAACTAAAATGCACATGTTTAGTGTTTCCTTCATAAACAAATGATTTTAATGGATATGGATAAAGTGAGGTACAGTCAGTGCACTTTGTGGCAAGAAGTGGGTGCTGCAGGATAAGTGTCTCTCCACATTACAGTGCATCTTTGTGGTATTTGATTTCCTTGCCGTATACAGACTTCCTTCGTATTCACGTGATCTGATCACAAGTTATGTCTTACCATTCCATGTCTGCACTCTAAATGCTGAAATACTGAATAACAAAACAACAACAACAAAACAAAAAAAGATCACCAATAAAAAAATGCTCAACGGACCTATTATAGATTTGTAGCATCTCTGGGCTGTTTTGGAGCTTGCATAGGGACCCTTTTTGTCAGTAGTGTGCGCTGAAAGATGGGTTTTTAAGGGGAGGATAATGCTGATGACAGGCCAGCAACCCTTTTGGGCTAATACAATTGTTTATATTGCAAAGAAGGTATTCCATTACCAATGCAGTGAGTCCTTCATGCTATTAAGCAAGTACCTGTGTTTGGATCTTTTCATTGTCTGAAATGCACCAAAGGATGCAGCAATACAGTTTTCCAGGACCTTTTAGCTTTATTCATGATGTTTGCCTGCAAGGAAAGCAATGCTAAATGAACTCTGCCTTCTAATTATAATAAATAATAGATTGCTTCATTTGGGTATGCACTCGACACCACAGTGATTATTCTAGAAAGCATATTAATTCAGGACTTGCATAGCAGGATGACTAAGAGTATCCAATGAGACCCCTTATCCAGCAGTGATCATTGTATTCCACTGTCAATGTTTACAGAAAGCCTATACAGACCGTTGAGATTTATGACAGTGAAAAAGTGGAAATTGTTGGTGCATTGTTTGTTTGTTTGTTTGATTTTTAAAGGATCATTGTCACTTCTGAAAATAATTTGTTGGCGCTCCCAGAACCTCACTACATCCTCGCAGGAATGCAGGAAAACCGGAGAAGCTCCTCTTAGCAGTACAGCTCATTTAAACCTTCCTCCCAGGTGACAGGCTGTTTACACACCTTGATAATTTTATCTTGCGTTCGTGTGCCTGCTTTGAATTCAGCAATGCGTTTCCAAAGCTTATCCATGATTTATCCATCTCTATAATGTTAATGTTAGTCAGCTCTGGAAAAAGTGCAGCTAAGCACAGCATTGGTCGTTACCTTCAACTTTTGAGTCTGCAATGAATAATTTATGGTTATTATTATTATTTTTTTGGGTCTAGTCTTCTATCGCTGTACACATAGTAGCTCGCAGATTAATGGTGTCATATCCCAGTTATTTAAGTTTCAGTCTTTCTAAAAAGCCTGCACACTCTAGAGTGCTGTTGAAAATGATATGGCAGCAGTACAGTATATCCTTTTAAAGACCTCTGGATTCAAAGACCTTTGAATTAAAATATACATCTTATGACTTTCAGTTCATCATTCCAATCACAGCTTTGAAAGCACTGCCCAGCAAGATGAAGCATTTTTATATCATCAGGTTGGTTAAAAAGAAAAAAAAGCTTGGAGTTATGCTTAAATACACTCAATTTCTCCAGAGAGTTCAGACTTTGGGTTTGAGCACAACCTGCCCTGTATCATAACCAGACCTTTTTTTTGTTTGGTAGTTACAGTGGGTGCGATAAATAAGTGAGAACGCTCAGAGTGAGAACGCTCAGAGTGAGAACACTCAGAAAGCACACTGAGCAGATTTATATGACTTAAAGCTCTGCTCCACGAGAGCGCTGAGAGACATTTAAAAATGGAGAATAATAATTCTTTGCTTGTGTGTGTTTCTGAGGTGATGGTGGATGAAATGGCCCTGTGTGAAGTTACTGTCCCCTGCTGCACCTCACTGAGTTCGGCGCTTTGTTTGGACTGAACCTCATATCTGGCTGTCTTTAATACCGACAATGCCGACATTAATAATGAAAATTATGAATAATATTAATACTACCATCTTATTTAGTCAATTAATACATAACTTCATAAGTTGAAACCAGTTCATCGTTCTTGTCAAGCGTGTTTGCCAATCCTGCCTGTCATCTCCACTTGCTTCCTGCAGGGGGCCGTTCCGTTCGCTCCCTCTGATCACTGATGGGAAATGCTCAGGAGCGTTCTGAGAGGCTCAGCAGGAGCGGAACTGAGCAAGTCGTTAAGTTGATTATTTTATTATTATTATTATAATATTGCATCTATCATGTTTGTATAATAGATGCAATATCAAGTAATACACGCACAATTTAGTTAATACAGGAACAATCCATTAGAAATGGAAATACCGACATTTAGAAAGTCTTGAATGGTTGAAACGGTACATTATAACTCAGACAAAACCAGAAATATGGCTCTCATATCATTTGCTAATTAAGCCTAATCTGCGTTCATTATCCCACCAACATAATGTCTCATATATCTTTGTACTTCATTGAATCCCTTTCTGCCTCCCAGCCATTTGTCACGCTTTCTTTTAAAATGAGGTTTCCATCTCCTGTTCAACTCTTCGTCTCGTGTCTTCAGAACCTTGCTTATTATCTCTGCAGTAAAAAAAAAAAATACCAACCCCGACACTGGGCTATCTCTCCTCACTTTACTGTCTTTAAAAACCTTTCTAAAAATGACCCCTCTTAATCGATGTACTATTATAATCACCAGTGGATTTGTTTCTTAATACAATGGGGAAATTATTATGTCCAACACGTAACTTGGAGCTGTTGGAGCTGTAAATGGATTTTGATTTTTAAGCTCCCAAGTGTTGGCTTCATGAAGAGGGAATTTACTGTATAATTAGATTCTGCTCTGTTTTTTCATCTCATGGCTGAATCTATATTTACATTGTGAATTTGGGTTTCTTCTACTGCGAAAGAAAGGAATGAATGCTCAATTAACATCAGCCTACAGCACTCCCCCACCCAATTATAATTTAGTTGGGGGTACAGGTGGATGTCACCAGCAAATTAGACTCTAAAGAAAAGGGTACTAATTATAAAATCAAACACTGTACATCAGATCAGTGTCACTGCTTTGTGGAATGCGTTACCAGTGGCAGACTGCAGCAAACTTTCACAAGGTTCAGTTTTGCTTTGTTCTATCAAAAAAATTCTCTTTTAAAATGTCACCCCCTGGTCACAGCTTGTTGTTTTCAAAACAGTGAGCACTCCTTGATCCATGGCCAGGAGAAACGAGACAAGAGGCTTGAGCTGTTTCAGCTACAACACGATCTAGGTTAAATAGGAGAGAATTCATTGAGCCAGCCCAATCAATATTGGCAAACGCTGTTTTCACGATGCACACAAATTTGTATACTCCTCCTCAGCTACATCTTACCAGTGGAGTCAGAAACAAGTTTGGTCTTTTAAGAAATCTGACGTATGTTCTGATAGGTATGCTTACTGTGGATTGCAGGAGTAATCTTTACCATAGCAAGTCTTCAGGCTTCAAGAAATACAGACTTAATAATATTGCATGTTACCAGATAACTCATTGTTAATAGATTGATAAAACTTGGTATAGTTTTACATCATGCCACCAATCTGATACATCTTTCCTGCAGTAAATGATCTGAATCTACAGTAGCATGATGTAAAGGGACTGGGTGACAGAATAAGATGGTGTCAGTTTCACATGGTATACTATTGCACTGGTTAGCTGGTGCAACAATAATTAAAAACAACTTTCCCAGTTAAAGAAAAACCTGCACACATTCATAGTAACAAGATAAAGCCATTGATGACCATTGCTAGAATGTCAAACAAGGACGGCATCTTGAGGTGTTTCCAATACGCTATTCATGTATGCAACATTACTTATGCATTTTCAAGGTCCACAGTGAGGCAGAGTTGCAACACGAGCTCTTGAAATCACTCGGAGCAAGACAAAAGTTTATAACAGGTCAAAGAGGACATTGAACAAGTTTATTACGCTGCAAAGGACAAAAGTCAAACTTTAAGAATTAATCTGAGGCTTCACACATAACAGTTTCCAGTGACAGGTAACCTTAGCTTTTAATATGCAGGTGGTTTGAATTATTTATGTTGTAAGGCAAGTTTTTCAAAAAGACAGATCCGAAATGGACATCTGGTGAATATGGCTCTATCCGCATACTGATCTGTTAAAAAGACATAAATGACATAAATGAAAGGACAGACGTCAATATCCTGCTGTGCCAATGCAGACAGCTTCAAGCACAAATCACCCTGGCCATCGCAACAGAATTGGCTACATGTAGTCCTTTTAGTTTGACTTAGTGTAAATGGTGAATTTCATGTTTTAGTTTATTTGTTTAAATATTCTGAAACGCATCAAGGGTTAGAACACTTTCCGCTAACGTCTTGGTTAAATTGTATTTTACACCAGAACATTTACACCAGAACACTTTTTTTCCAAGGTGAACAGTTACTGTAGTTAAAATGGGCCCTGTGTATCTTAATTAATTAGTGTTGTAAATATGAATACTAATGTATCTTTATTTTGCCCTGTTACGCACCGTGGGTGTTTACACTTTGTCATTGCAAATTGAAATATTGAGTGTTTAAAAGTTTCTCTGCCCACATATTTCACAGCAGATGTAATACAATAATCATGAAGCTGTTTCAAATGGCCGCAGTTATACGCAATTATTTCACTTCTTGGTAGAAACAGGGATTGATTTAAATTACTCTTATAAATTATAAATCATATAGAAACAAGTTTGGAAAATAATAAAAATACCACTTTCATAGGTAAACAATATATTTTTAAAGCAGCCTTTCTGGATGCGCTGTGGAAATGGAACGCAGGTCCATTGTAAAATCTGCAGACGATTATCATCAACAAGACATGGTTACTCTATTAAAGTTCAAATTGTAAAGCAATCAGAGAAGAGAAAGCCTCCAATTGCCATCCCTGAGTAACCAGATCAAAATCGCAGCTGTTATTTTACATGTATGTTATGGTTTGGCATATAGCTGGCTGTTTCATTTAAATTTCCTGCAAATCTACCAATGCACCTCCATCCTAATCTGAATGAATCCTCTTGACATTAAACCCAGAACCTGCCCACCCAGAGATATTGGGATACATGGAAGCAGTTATCTTAAGCCCACTGAGGTTTAAGAGACAAATTAATTTTACCTCTCAATTAATCTTCATCTGAGCCAAAGAATACAGAGATGAAAGACTAATGCTAAGCCTGTCTGTATAGGTGTGTTTGCACCAAGGAGAAATCTGCAGGCACTTCTCTACCTGGGTCTGGATTAAACTGACTGATTGACGATAACTCAGAGACTAGTTACACGGTCACTGGCTCATACTATATTGGTGAATACCTTGAAGAGCTCCTGCAGTCCTGGAGAGTCAGTTTAAGGAACTTTTCTCAGTGGCAGTTCTTCTCCTGACTGTTTGACAAGTACTGTCAGGAACTGTCCTGGAGGGAGCAATCTATTAGTGGATTACACGGTGTGCTTAACACCACGGGCTGTGACACATTTACTGACAATTCACAACAGGTTTGCCTGTCACAGAATTGTGCGCTTAAGCTAAAGGCTATGGTTACACTATAAAAAAAAAAAAAAAAAACATGCTACAGTAATAACAAACGGTACCCTAAATCTGTTCTGCATATATTATAGGTTTCTCGTTATCAGCTCATTTGGACAGTCATTGAGGGCTGGGAGTAGTGGGCTCTTATAAAATATGTTTAAGGTCCTTAGATCAGTCTAAGTTTTGTTTTACTTTCAAGTGGAATTTCCATGCACTCCTTCTACAGTTAGATGCTGTGTGGTAATGCCAGCGTCTCAATTATGGTTCTACTCAAGCACACTATGAAGAACCTTTTTAATCCTGAGACTGATGTGCCAATAAGCTGGTCAGAATATATATCTAGAATAAAAAACAAAACTTAGAAGACGAGGGCAGGAGAGATGTTTCATCTGTAACCGCCTGGTGAAACTGAAGGGGCGCCAGGAATGAAGGGGCTTTCAGATATTGGGGAGTTTTATATTAAAACACCAGCATACTGGTACTGCACAAAGCTGACAAAATCCTTGAGCTCATCCATCAATACTGTTTGAAATGAAAAGATGATCCAGCATGGATTAAACTATAAAATATCTGACCAGTCCCAGACAAACAGGAAATAAATCACACATGATTATATATATGTACACTGGCAATATAGGTAATGCAAGCCTTGAAGTATATGTGCAATGCAAACTTTTGACATACCAATGGAAGCACAATAATATGAATCTATGCAGTACAATATCATGAATATCTCAAACAAATAATATGTCTCCAACACACACGATATATATATATATATATATATATATATATATATATATATATATATATATATATATATATATATATATATATATACACACACACACCCACACCCACACCCACACACACACTTATTTTATTTGTGACTATTCATAACAAATAAAAAAAAAATGTACTAAAAGAAGCCATGATTATGATCATGATCATGATTGCTCCTGGTCTGCACAGCTTGCTCACTACATGTAAATTCGCTTATTGAGGCTTCCTTTCAAGTCACTATCCTCTGCATCCATCATCTTCCCTTATCAAAGTATGCAATCGGATCAATTATCACCTTTTTGGGACATTCTCAATTTTTAACGGCGTGCAACACAATGCTTCTAGAGTTGCTGGTTTACAGCTGTATGTACTGACAAATTCGCATTGTATATTCCAGGTAAAACGGGCTTATACTGATACATTTACAAGGAGCGTCCCAGTCGGAAACCGCATGAGGCTTGCTTTATGATTCCTGGTGTGTTCTTCCAAGTCTAGGCTTTAAATGGACAAGACTGAACACTGATAGATGAGTTATAATAAGGTGAAGCATTAGAAAAGGCATACAGACAAACTGGGCTGAATTCATTTTTTTAAATTACCAGCAGTAAGTATGGCTGCAGATGCTGGTTGTCAGCTTCAACCCACCAGGCTGTGTTCTGGCCTTCGGCAAAGCTGTCAGCTGGACCCCTTTCTAGCCAGCCTGTGTATAATAAACACCTACCTAGTACATGATTGACTGTGAAAAAGCAAGGCCCCTGTGTGAGTCAGTGCTCTTGTGTTCTGTTGTTATTGTTTTTTTTCTTTCTAAACCAGAGACTGAATGTCAGTTAAGCAGAGGAAAGGGAATTTCTTATATATATATATATATATATATATATATATATATATATATATATATATATATATATAGCTCAAAGAGCCAGCTGCCCAACGCTTCGATATGTTGTACATATCTTTCTCAAGGGAGCCTCATATATATAAGATCAAGTTTGGGTGCATATCCTTCAGGTATCACCTGTCAATTTCCATACCTGTCAAGTTGTATTTTTGATTTTACACATGAGATTTTTGCTGTCATGCTGTGTTGGGAAGCTTTGTTTAGGGAAACCCAGTTACTTAAAAAAACAAAACAAAACAAAAAAAATCACCTGCTGCTCTTGGCTATTTTAACAGCAATTCTTCTCAACTGGCCGTTCTGCCTATCAAATGGGATTTAGCTTACATATGAGCTTGTCCAGGTTCTTAGATATCTGAAACAGGACTATATGGGAGATTTTAGCAGCAAGTTAGCTGTTCCCTATTCCCACTTCTTTTCATATTTAATGAAGATGATTGATAGGTGTGTAACTTTGAAGGTTTGTGATTGATCACAAGGAATGCATTGCTTATTTAGTGACTCTTCTTTGTAAAACGCTTTGTAAAACATATATGAAACGTTATCTCAAATATGTGATACAAAGCACATGCAAGAGGGTCCAAAATGATGTCCTGCATGCATAGTACTATGGGTGTATCGATTATTTAGCTCCTTGATGAGCTCTTGCTGTGATAGCTACCCCCTGGTTTCAATTCCTTTCCCTTTCCTGACATTTTCTTTTTTTTAGTCATCATGCTTTAATCATCTAACTCCATTGTCACGACAGCTGTCGCTAGTTTTGTGAATTAAAGCCGTCCTGTCCTGTTAATCAGAAAATTCCTATCAGTTGAAATAAGCCGTCTCTGTACAGATGCCTACGAGATCTCCTAGCACACTCATGCACAGCGTCTTTGGTTTGCTAAACCGCTACTTTCTGGGTTCAGCAATGTCAAGGGATTTTTTAAGGTGTAAATTACTTCTGATTTGTTTGTCAACCAGTTTGTACTGAGGTGTCGTGCAATGTGATGCCATCTATCTTAGGAGCAGCATGTTACAATAAGAACCACTGGGAAGGGGGGGCAGTGGTGTTACAGCCAGTCCACACATTACCCTTTGCAAGAATGTTGGACGGAAGCTGCATGTTATGCAGTCTTTACCATGCTATATAGTATGCTTGATTAAAGATATACCAGGAGCCAGGTTCTGCAGTGAATCAGAAAGCACATTCGGGTGTATTAACTTTGGAATCGCAAATCCAGACTTCCCTGCAATACATTAGCTAATATAAACTGATTTGTGTATCCACGGCATCCTGCATAGGAGACCTGAGAGCAACTGGAGTCTCACATCTTAAGTAGGTGGTACCCAGTGTCCTGGGAGTGATTTTTAAATTTGTTTTATTATTATTATTCTGAAAAATAATTGGAACGATATCTGTCTTTTGCAAAATAAGCTTTTGTTTTCTCTTTTCTTCTTTCCCTTCACTTGATGTGAGCAAAAAAGATGTTTAGCACACATAAAGCTCATTTCTGATTTTTACATTTTTTTTTTCTGACGAGCAAGCAACTTGCACGACCGGTAAAAATAGAATATGCACATGACAGCGGTGCATGCGGGGTTCATAACTAATTTGCTTTTCCTCGAGTCTGATCACAATAGTATTATGCAGAGGTCATTTCTACATTGGTGTGAATTAAACAGGGTCTCCAGACATAACAGAGATATCATATGAAGCATCATCTTAAGAAACACTTGCTTGGGGATTATCAATCGTTGTTCCTATCTTTAGGTCATAATTGAGCACTTTGATGTCATTGTGTCCCCCATGGATTGTTCTGTGGCAGCACTCTATTACAGCTAGATAAGCCACAACATGTGTGGAAATATACCCCTGTAGATTTTATGACAGCCTTGTACTGTACTTCAAGGTAGGTAGAGCAGCAGTTATGAATTATACAAAGGCAAAGATCGTCCACCCATTTATTCCAACAGGCTACGTGACATCACCGTTGGCAGCATGTGCTATAAACTATAACGATAGCAGCTTAACATTCTATCTGGTCCACCTGCAGAGGACAGAGAATTTTGACATCATCAAAATTCAGTAAAGTAGATAAAAGGCTGATGGGGGCGGTGATAATGAAAGTATGGGGTTTTGCATAAAAAGCTAAGTTCATTCCCTTGAAAGACATTTTAATCCCATGCTGGAATAGCTATTCTTTTCAGGGTTTAGCAGCTGCTATAATGAACTAGACACACCTGGTGGATTTGTTCAATATTCTTTGCCATAGTGACAGCAAAGTGAATACGCATTATTATGCATACCTTGTTAGAGAAGCTTGCCATGTAATCCCAGGCTTCATTATATATATTTTCAGGGATCTGCCTGTCAAAAAGTGCACTTGCTTTGAGGAAATCATGCCTGTCCTATGTCACAGACCCCACTTTTACTGTGTGTGACAAAGCATAGATACTGCAGAGGACACCCACTGTATTGAATGCATCATGCCTGTCAAAGCCCTGTCACTCTGCTTCCTTTCCCACATATTCAGAAATAGACAATGGAGCCACTGAGCGACAATGGCAGGACATCAAAACAGCGAGCAGGTCAGCCGGGCCATTTCTAATTCATTACTGTTAGCTTGTGTACCTTGACTTCCCACTGAAAAAAAAAACAGCAAAAAACACTGTTGATCATTCACCACGCTGACAGCTAGAAATACTTTCATTCCATAGACATGACCTCTCCACAAGGTGGCTTCACAAGGTATTTCACTCTTTTTTATTGTTTTAATGATAGGAGATATCAAAGTTTGTTAGAAGAGTTTAATAGGTATAACGTCCCATTGGTTGCGAGATTGCTAATGTACAACTGAGATCTGGAAATGTAGTCTTGTAAGCTATTTAAGGTAATAGTCAGCAATGCAGTTTGGAAGGGTTTTAAATCAAATACAGGGGTTTTTTTCACATGTAAGTGGATGATTCAAGAGCATTCATCCATACCTGCCTGGAGGCTTCTGTGTGTTTATTTTGGTTGCAGGAGAGGAGCATTTAATATAACCTTAAAAAAAAAATCATTCCCACAGAAGAACCATGCAGCCCTCTAAGAACTTTTAAGCTTCAGAAAGATGGAAAACAGATTTGTTAAACTTAATTTTATGTTTATTGACAAATGAAGCATCACAGTAATCATACAATCCCGGTTTCTCCACAGAAAACGTTTGTTGTGAAGTCCAAAATGCATGTTTCAAATATAAGCATGTCAACAATGTCAAAAACATTAATAAGAAGGGTGAACCTAAAGTCATCCAGCACAGAGCAAAGAAATCTGGTGGAAGACTATCACGTTCCTAGTAGCAAAGGTCATAAGGCAATAAGCAACTGACTCCAGCATGTGTTATTGCATTTATGATTAATAAATGGCTACCATTCAACTTAGGAAGGATTGGCATTCTTAAAATAACATAAATACATAGTAGTTATGATCACACTTTACATTGTGTCTCAAAAATTACTGAGAATTTACATAGTAGTTACTTAGTAAATACATGTGCACTTATACATAATTACACTGTTATTATGCATAGTTACAGTGCACTTAATGTTTAAATCTTTTTGCATGATATATGTAAATACACAATTGTGTTAGTAAAGGCTTATATCATGCAAAAAGATTTACACATTGCTCCAACCACCTGTAAAGAAGTGGCCATGCATCTCAATTGAACATGCACCGAATGAATTGCACCTGTTTACAGGACCAGAACTCATTTGAGTGACAGACATCAATACGATCCAATAGACTGACACCCAGGTTGCACTGGAGATACCAAGGTAATACGGTAGCTGATGGGTGACAGATTATATAAAAGTCATTCAATAGCACCACATATTCTATTGCCTCAATAGCTCTTTTAACAACAATCAAAGGCATTTTACCTTTCTGCCTATAAGAATCCTTAACAAAGAATTTGGACGAATTACATCAGTGCATGTATTGTGTGAAAGGCCCTGCAGATACAAACATGCTGAAGTTCAAACCTTGACATGTCTACAACCTCCCAGCATAGGGACGAAAAGCACAGCTGATTTATTCACAGTAGTAAGTAGATTTTAGTGATTTATTTCTCTCTTGCCCTCATCTCCTAATTATTTAATCAACATCAGACATTGAAAGATTAATGATAGAAAGATACGTGGTTGAAATACATCTACATGATCTGCACAGCACTCAAAACCAGACGTCCTACGTAACTGCCTCAGGATTGAGGTTCATATATTCCTACAATCTAAAAAAGTGGTGCTAAAAAGAAGCATTTCAATATATTGTCAGTTGTGTAGTAGATATTAAACTCCTTTATCTTGTAAAGGAACTCAGCTTTTAATATATAATAGGATTCCAATTGAGTTCTACACCGTGGGAGCCACATCTTGTGCTACTCAGAGGTTTACAGCAGTAAAGAAACAGCAGCCTAAAGATTAAAGGTAGTTCATGTGCATGAGCTTTTTTGTCAGTGGACAAAGGGATAACCTGCGTCAAATCAAGTGTGACAACATTCAATATGATCAGGGGATTCGTCTATAATCAAAGGTAATCTAAAAATCTGATTGTTGTTTCACAGGAAGGATGTCATAGGAAATATCTACAAAGCTGCTGTTTTCACCATGGCCTAATCCATTAACAACCTTCTAATGTATGCATACTTTCACATCAATAGTGTTGATGATTATTTTTATTATTTCCAAAGGCAGCAATTGCAACACTGAAAGAATTAAAAGCTTTCCCTCTTGCACTGTTGAGCTAAATGCTAAATGTAAATGCAGCATGGCTTTGGACTTGAAAGGGGAATACAGCACTTGTTCTGATGTAAAAGGGCAGTGATGTGCTGTGCAACTGTGCCATGTAAGAAAACACTTCTGTGTGTTTTGTGCCTGTCTGCAGGAATTACTTGAATTCTCATGGACAATGATTGTGCCCTTTATTTAATGTTGACATCAAGTCAGTTAGTACTTAGAAGCCTCTTGCAAAACCTACAAGTTGCATCTATTTACTGGTGTGGAAGTTTGGGTCTGACTCAGCAGTGAGCAATAGATTGGAAGCTACTATTATTCACCAAGGGCTCTAGTGCTACAGCCTGGCTGATGGGAGCCTATGCCAATCTTAACTCAGTTCCGAGTAGACCAGGATCAGTGTCACACAAATCACAGTTTCCATTCACTCTCTAGGAGGCTGAGAAGTTAGCACGACTGAACATGGACCTACGCTTACTTCAGCTTGACAGATTCAAAAGCAACTGGCCTTTGAACAGCAGCTTTCCTTACATAGAGGTGGTGTGGGTTGTCTGCAGAGTTTAAGAACTCCAGTGGCTGATAAAGAATAACCCAACCCTGGCGTAAATTGCTTATTTCATTTGCGTGTGTTGAAATACGATCTCGATTAGAGCTCCGGAACAGAGGGTTCACGTTTAAAAGCCCTCAAGTCCATATCTGTCTTGGAGATTGCAAGTTAGAGCTCAAAGTATGTATTTGCTCAATAGCAATAAAAGACACACATTGGAATACTCTAAATACCCACAAATAATTCAGCACAGTCTGGCGCAAACCTAGACACAATTTTGTTAGGCCTTCAATTCTGGATGAATATGTTTTCTTGTTTTACTCAGTGAAGATTCCGAAAGTTTTTTATTTGCTATTAATCTTTTTAATTGCTATTAACCAAGCTCTTTTTTAAATGTATCAAGGTGATAGTGAAATCAATAGACCAAGGGTAATGTTATAATTTTAAAAAAGTTTTTTTTTTTTTTTTTTTTGAGAATATCTCCCTCAATAAGAAAAGGTTGAGGACAGCTCAGTATAGGAATATATAATTAAAAAATAATATTTATGAAAATAACCTGTAGTTTACCTATAGAATACTTCTATATAATTCTATAGAAGACATATAGGCTATTGTATTGAACCTATAGGTTTTTATAGAGAATTGGGACATTTGGCCGATAGGTCTACAGAAACCTGTAGATTATTTTCTTAAGGGTAGTGACGCTGTACTTTTGTTACAGCACAACAGAATCAATACACATATGCCCAGATCATTAAAATGACACAATCAATTGTGAACAAAACAATGAAAAGCAACAGACACAGAAAACGAATGTTTTGTGTGTGTGTGTGTGTGTGTGTGTGTGTGTTATGGGCTTCAATATATATTGATATATATGCTACCACTAGTACTGGATCCATAGCTCTTCAGCTGACTGATTCGTTTTCATTTTTTTAAAAACATTGTACAGTAGTTGTTTAAATTCAAGCAGCAGATTGAGTTTTAACGAAAGCTCAACCGAGATGTTAATGAATAAATATAGTGTATAAATATCCAATCAGATAATGCACTTGCACTGGATATGTGATGCCAACTGAAGTCAAAACACAAACGTTTATTATATTCTAGTAATGGAATATTGCCGTCTTGGTCTGGCGAGACCAAACAAATGGTATTAGTACACAAAAGAACCCACAAATAACTGATGGGACTTTGCCTGCTTAGAAAATGTTGTAGAGATGGAATAACTCTTCTGCAGGAAATGAAAATAACCTCAGTTGATTATGCTGAATTCCCCTAACAGATATTGGTGCAAGAAGGGATCAAGCACATGTCCATTCCATCGCCATCTTCCAGGTAGGTGGTCCTGCCAGGTAACAAAAAATACTTATTGGCAGCAGCCCCTCCATATTCATAGTGGCGCTCCGCAGAACGCTCTCATTTGCCGTCAATCTTTCATTGTCAGCATGTCTTGAATCTGTCTTCATCACACAGCAGACAGAAGGCCACAGAAACATTCTGCCAAGCAACAGTAATTGGACCCTTTTTTTAAGCTGTTTGCCATTTACTCAAAGAGATGTGTGTACTGCAGTTTATTTATAATAAAGGGTAAAAATAACTTTCTGCCTGTCTGTCAGGCAACCATTATTTACGTAGTTTCTATACAATGCCATGCAGCTTCTTTGTGGTATTTACGGAGTATGTGAATATTAGAAAATATTAGAAGGAGGAAGTTGTGTCAGTCATTATACGCACAGCAAGAATCTTGATCACTGGTTGGTGTCAATCTGTGATAGTATATCCCAGACTTCAGCATTGTTCTGCATTCAGCATCATGCACACCCCAAGGCAGTGGACAAATCAATAACCTGCTAGTGCTATGGAATTTGATTTAAAGCCTAATTCACTTTCTGAAAGATTATACACAGGTATAGTGTTAAAAATATATTTGTGAAGTAACTCAACAATGGGTGATTATATTCTGAAGCTGAATTATTCTGGATATATTATTGAACTGTTCTGGAGAATGACAGTAGTGAGCATTCAAAAGTATAACATTAATGAAGTTTGTTTAGTAGATAGTTTGAACAATAATCAATGCCTCAGTGCTCTCAGTCACCATCTGTTTGTATCAATATGATACATTTTCAAAAATACTGTTGAATACATTTGCTTTGCTCACAGGCATATTATACAAACTGCAAATCTGAGGATTGGTATATGATCTTATTTTTTATGTATTCAATCAAATTGCTTTTTAGATATGCCTGTGCCAAAGCAAATAAGACATACAATAGTCAACATGGGGCTGTTTCCAGTATTCTAAGAACATCCATTGTTGACAAAAGGATAACAAAAATAGCTGTAGTCATTTGCACCAACATACTTTCTATAAAAAACATAGAATTTAGAATATAGCATGCCATAAATATCCAGGAACGGAATGTATCACCATTGATGGTGTTAACTAAAAAAAAATAATTCAATCGTGAATTTAGCAGCAATTTTAGATTCAGGGAACAATTACACTTTTATGAATGATGTCATAATGTTTTATTATTGTATTCTAGGGATGCACGCAGCTGTGGTACAATATTTTAAAGGCCGTGTGTATGTGACTTAAGTACTGTGTATTTCTGTGTTATCTTTGTATATATATGTTGTGTTTGCATTGCAGAACACAGATGTGCAGTACAGTAGTGAGACCAGATCATGTGTAACAAACAGCAGGGTGTGCAAGAGACACATTTGCCTGTCTTATATTGTCCATATCGCAGATTTATAAACATAATTTCACCGTTTACTTGGGAGACTTTGCCAGGAGGAAGAGAATTTCTCCTTAATGGCATCCCTGCTGCAGCAATGCCTGTGCTGTGACTGAAAGGAATGGAATACCGTGGGAACAGGAAACAGCAAGCAGTGTTACAGTCGAGGAACACCTTGCTGCACTCAAACAGATGTTCTCTCAGGTTTATTATCCGATATGTTTTATAAACCCCTATTTTAATATTGCACTCACTTGTATTATGTCTGGTTCTAATCTGAAGTGTGTCATTGTGTATTTGTTGTGTTGCTTTGCTGCTGATTGTATGCAATGTCATCTTGCTGTAATATGTGTTGCCTTACCAGTACAATGCTTGTGTTAATGAGGTAGCTTCCTGCTTAAAAAAAGTTCAATAAATCACCCACAGCCTCTGCCTGTCACTGAATCTAGGGTATACTAAATGACTTTATCTTGGTTTTAAAGAATAATAAAGAGATTGATTCCATATTCAATTCAATAAGATATTACAAACCAGTGTTTTTCACAGTGACATTAGTCTATCGTGGTTCAAAACATATAGATGAAAGCTAAAAACAGAATGAATAGACCCAGGCAGACATGTACTAAACTTGCTAACTCTTATTTTTTTAAATGCTGTCTGAGTGATATGAAAGCAATTCCTTAAAAATAGAAATGCTTACAAAGGATGTGACATTCACAAGTCTGTTGCCTGTCCTTTATTTCGCTTGCACACATTCCTGACAACGGCTTCACAGTCCCTATTATCTTTCATGGGTTATATGTCACTTCAGACTCATCTCAGACAGTAATGGACTTTAACATCTAAAATAATAAGCTTAACCCTCAAAACAATGTCTTTATAATGATGGTATTCAAAACAGGACAGATGCGTCTTGGGGCTTCAAAAACATATACAAGTAGATAAAAGCAGTAGCTTCGGTTTGCATTTAAATTGCTTTTCTTTTTTGCAATCATTTTGTGTGGTTCTGGGTTCTATTGCTCCAGAGATGAGTTATTAGAACGTGTCTCTGAATTTGCCTTTAAATTACATTTGAAATTGTTCTTAATGCAGGATCCTTGCTGCTATATTGCATTTGTCCGAAGTCAAATTCATTGACAAGTATAGCCGGTTGGTAGAATCTGAGCTCACCTCAATATCTTTGTAAAATCTTTGTCACAGAGTGCGGTCTTCTTGTAAATGCATTACAGTGAGCACAGATAAACTCACCTTTTAAAACACAATTACTGTAAACTGCTGGTTCAACATACATATGAATCACACCCTGAAACTGCTGTTGTTCTTCTTGGGGTCCACACAATATAGATGGTCTTTTTTTCATTTCTTATTTCTGCAACACAATGATATACACATTTAATCTAATTTGCACCAAGATTTTTTTTTTAAATTGACACCTGGAGAGTCATTTGTTATGAATGACTTTTACCTTATAATAATAACTTATGCTCACTCTGTGGTATTGAAAAATCATATCGCGGTAAAGGAAACATAAACATAGATGGGAGATTTAACATACAGGGCACTCGATGGAAACTGCTCCTGTTAACTTGCCAGTCTTATATTTTACCAGTTAAAATTGGAATTGAAATGTAAAAAATCTCTTTGGGGGGATTGCAAATCCCTGGAACAGCCAGGATTTATGTCTTTGATTCATCAAGCACAAAGATGTGTAATCCAGGTGCTTGCTTAAAACCCTGGGTTTCTTCAGCAGCGTGTGCTTTCCATCCTCTAGTATCCCCAGAGACAAAGAAGCAGACCTGGGAATCTGCTTTTAAATCTACAAACAAGATCATGTAGCTCCACCAATTTAGAGTTACTGTATATTTCTGCTCATGCTGGCTAGTATCTGTGTGAGAGTACCAAGCATTGAAGACTCTTCATACAACAGAAATGCAACAAGAAAAAGTCACTCTACTTCCAAGTTTAACCGCTCCAAAGTCCGGTCACTTCTAACACAGTGTGAAATACCTAAGTAATGAGTAATCAGTCCTCAATTAGCTGTCTACTACTTTATAGCTCTCTGTTTCATCTACAGTCTGTCTGTCTGTGTATAAGTTATAATCGTTATCATTAGGAACTCGTATTTGAAAAATTTTAGCCATTCACTCAAGGACGATTTAATACAATGCTCAGGTATTAACAATTACTTTTAATATTGTCCCTAGAGCATTTGTAAAAAATAAAAGTGATAACAGGCATGCCAAGGGAAATGTGCCCTTTTGCTCTCTCTCTCTCTCTCTCTCTCTCTCTCTCTCTCTCTCTCTCTCTCTCTCTCTCTCTCTCTCTTCAGTTTATACGAAAATACCGTTCTGATGTCGTCTACAGCGCGCCAAAGCAATGTTATTATGCATAGTTACAATGTACTTAATGTGTAAATACTTTTGCACGATATATGCAAATACACCATTGCATCAGAAAAGGGTTAGGGTTAGGGTTAGGGTTAGGGTTAGGGTTAGGGTTAGGGTTAGGGTTAATTACTTTGTTACTGTGCATGGTACAAATTGTATTATATGTAACTACACATGTATTTACTAAGCAACTAATATGCAAATACACAGTAAGTAGAGACTCAATGTAGAGCACCTTAAATGTGCATGCAATGTATTATTTAGTATTTGTGTGTGTGCTAATGATGCTTTAAACCAGTGATTGATTATGGCACCCTACAGGGTGAGCCACAGAAGCAAAAGAACAAAAAAAGTCAATAAATGAAACCACTGCTGCTGTTAAATAATTAGGCGCCAAAAAATATCAAATGATCGGTGATACAGATTATTAATAATAATAATAATAATGAAACCAGCGTTATCCTATCCCTCTTGGACTGGATACTAGAAGACGTATGCCAGGATGAAGATGAAGAGAAAGTATTTATGCAGAGTGCACCTGTGTGGGTGTGAGTGCTGCTGTCACAATAATGCATATTGCATCAAGCTCTGAAAGATGCTTAATACCAGAAGTACTGGGACTGCACTGTAAGTGATTATATTTGGGGTTGTTTGAGGCTTCTATCCTAATTCACAATCACAACTTGGATGTCTTTTTTAAGTTGCAAAATAAAGAGTGGATTTATCTAAGGCAACATATGATCTCCTATCCCGCATTCACAAAGTGCATTTCAGACCCTAATGCATCTAAAAGCTGATTTGAACTCAAAGTGATAGCAGCGCAGTGTCAGGCAGTTTGTATCAGATGCTAATCCAAAAGATTAATACAAAGGATTATACTGCCTGGAGACTGAGACCTGTGCAAGCCAACAATCACTACGGAGCAAAATGTTTACAACGTGGCTTGCTAAACACATTTTTAATTAACATGGGAAACAGTGCATAGAGGCTAGTGATGCATTACATGGTTGTTAATCCAGTGATCACCCCTGCTTCAAAAACAGTGTTTATCTATGAACTTATAAATTCTTTGTGGAAGGGGAGCATTGCGTTCAAGGCTAGCTAGCGGCCCAAATAGCACAGCCAGTAGACGGAAATCGAGCTTCAAAAACTGCACACTTTTATTTAACAATTAATTAAACAAACAAAGAAACCAAATCAAAGAAATGGCACACCCAAGCTTTGCTATCACAGTCTTAGGACAGGAAACACAACCTGCTGCTTTTACTTCTTTCTCAAAATGACTTAACTCTCCCCAGGACAAAGGCTCTGGCTGCTCCTCTATACCAACAAAATACACACATAACATTGTTCTGGTGCAGGGTCTCAACCCTGCCACACCACTCAAGGACTGTGAAAGACAACAGACTGATCTAAAGTGCAGGGGGGTTAAATCCAGCCCTTGTTTAAATCATTAAACTGGGGCTCTCTGTTCATCAAGGTCATGACAATCAAAGATCAAGCAGCATTTGTTAGTCTATTCAGTGTATATCTGTCAGTAAAAATAAGTGCAACAGGAGGGTAAGCCCTGTTTAAAGGTTTAAGCGACAATGTTATTTAGATCTCCCACCACTGAAATCAGTTGGCTCCAATATCTGAGAAAGAAAGCATGTAAGTGGTTTCAGCTAACACAGTAATTTCACTTCGCTGCCTATTAATAACTAGGTCTCATATGTGCAGTGTTGAAAGACACACCTGCTTTGCCTTCCTAAAAATCTGTTACTGCTTCACTTCATACTGTAGGTCGTTCACCTGTGCAGTGTCTTCTGGGTCAAAGGATGTTACTGGTTGAAAGCATGTCAGTCAGTAGGGGAAGCAGCAGGTTGGTTAATGAAAGGGTAAAAGCTGTTGAAGGGGTGGGGACAATTTCACTCTCCAGATGAAATGATCAGGAAGACTATCTGAGAGCAAGGCCTGCTAAGAGTTTACATGTCTGCAACATGACATCGTCCCCGCTCTCTGTATCACACGTAATCCCTCCCGCTCTCTCTCTCTCTCTCTCTCTCTCTCTCTCTCTCTCTCTCTCTCTCTCTCTCTCTGATAGAGAGAGTAGATATATCGATATATATATATATATAATACATATATATATATATATATATATATTACATATATATAGTATCACACGATGTACTGAAGGACAAACGACTTTCACTTTTATTTACTAACAATTGGTAGCGTCGTTGCAACATATATTTACTCGTATAAGATCTAGATTACTAAAAATTATATATATAATATATATATATATATATATATATATATATATATATATATATATATATATATATATATATATATATATATATATATATATATATATATCACATTGCCCAAGATGCTGGTTTTCCCCTCTTGTTCATGAAAATGCAATAGTTACAGAATATATTTAGTATGAGAAATACTAACAACATTGAGCGTGGCTGATTGAGTATCTACTGTATGGATCACAATTCTAAACCGTTTGCCATTTTTCTCTCTGTATCTTGACAAATAGATTTTTTTCCCCTCTAACAGCAATCTCATCTTCATTCTCAGCCCATTAATAACACACTTTCAGCTGTGCTTCCGCTTGGCCCAGCTCCGATAGAAGGCCTCCGAATCCCGGATATTAATTAAAATGACACGTTGAGGCCCAGTGACACTAAGCTCTCATATTTGTACTGGGGGGAAAAAATGGTTCATGCAGCGCTGACAGAACTGCTCCAGTATATGGTCCTAATTGACAATTCTCTTTGCAACACAAAGCAGGTTAGGGGGAGAGTCAGAGAGAGACGTGTCCCCCTAACGTCTGGAAAAGCCACACATGAAATTAAAAATAACAGCATTAGCAGCAAATCCCAGAGGTCTAATGAGTTTAACTGGATACGTGTTCGTCAAGCTTCTTTTAATTATTAATGTTTGAGGGTTTTTTCTGTTTTAAAATATGCTGTTCAGCTCCAATAACATTCCCCTATGAGAGCTCAGAGCAAAAGAAAACTGTGAAATAAATAAATGGTGCAAATACCAAACCTTCCTGTCAATAGACTGAAGTGACTTTTTAAAGGCTGTCCCCAATGACTACCAAGTACAACAAGAAGGAGGATGTGCAGAGAAATACATCAACAGCCTTTGTGCTATTGCCCCCTATAGACACCAGTTAAATTAACTGACCATAAGCTATGAGAGCTGTGGCAATATCAGCCTGCTAGAAACTGCTGGTTAGCTGGTAACAGGCGGCATACGAAACTGAAACACACAATTTCTGAAACACACATAGAAGCCCAGCCACTAGAAATACTATACACCTGCACCCTGCTGGTGTCTTTGCTGCATAAATATTTTGCATGTCATTAGAAACAATGTCCTACATTTCAAAGGGAACTTTCACACTGTGTCATGACTCTGCATATGTGTGTTCTAGGTAGATCTGAAAGGTAAAACAAAAATAAAATATTTGTACTGTTCCTTTATGTGAGTAGATGTAATTAGTGCCATGTTACTGTCTATTTGTATAGTATTTGTGATGTTGTCTGCATCACTGCCTAATTAACCAGTAACCTACTACATACTTTATAGCTCATCTGCAGCTACCTGTACAACACAGTGCCAAAAACTGCTGAAATACAGTTTTAACAAGCCGTCAATGCAGCAAATAAGCAGGTACTGTAATAAGCTTATGATTGCACTAACTGCTTGTAGAATTAACTATTGTTTTACATACATTTTGAATCTACGGATTACCTGTTATTTGTATTTTCTGACAGCTCTGCAGAATATCAGCTCCCATGGCAGCTGCAGTAACAGTGGCTTTAAGATTCCTTTCTATCCGTTTCTATCAGAGCCAAAAGGTTACGCATTACATTTTCCCTGGAACATTTTTTGCAAATAAGTTTGCACAATTTATTAAGGCAGTGGTCCTCAGCCATAGGCCTTATCCCAAAGCGTGGCTGCAAATGGAATGGCCGAAGAGGCATTCCATCTTTTTTTCTAGAACAAGATTCTTTCTTTTCTTCTCTACAGTGCTCCCTGCTGAGAAATCCATTGCGCACACACTGAGTGTCTGCTCCATTATCTACTGAGAAATGCATTGCACATGCACTGAGTGTCTGCTCCATTATCTACTGAGAAATGCATTGCACATGCACTGAGTGTCTGCTCCATTATCTACTGAGAAATGCATTGCACATGCACTGAGTGTCTGCTCCATTATCTACTGAGAAATGCATTGCACATGCACTGAGTGTCTGCTCCATTATCTACTGAGAAATGCATTGCACATGCACTGAGTGTCTGCTCCATTATCTACTGAGAAATGCACTGCACATGCACTGAGTGTCTGCTCCATTATCTACTCAGCTTTTACCTGTTTTTTTGAAGAATTACCATGATCAATCCATCTTGCAAGATGGGGTGCTGTGTCAGTGTTAGGTGAATTCGAATCAGAAAAACATAATCAGGTAGGAGTCAACTTTTCAGTTGTTTAACATCTATATGCAGTTTTGCACACCCCTATTAATAGGGTTATGGTGAGTAATAACTATAAATTAATATCCGTAACAAGCATGGTGTTTTGTTTTGTTTTTTCTACAAAGCTTTTTTTTTGTTGTTTGTTTGTTTTTGTCATATTACATTAAGCACTGTTTGATCACTTTTACATTGCCAGAAAAACACTTTTGCTGTACTTCCTATTTTAGCCCCTCCTACTTCCATGCCCAATCTGTCTATGCGTGATGGATCTTCTGCCCACCCCTAACTGATAATCCCTGCACTGGATGACTATCCCTGGCAACAGGGGTATAGTGAAAACGTCTGTACCGTGTCAGTCATTAGTAAACTTTGTTGAAAGATATTATTCCATAGCCTTTTAAAAAAGGTCAAAATGACCTCCGTTCTCACAGTGCTGACACCTGATAAGAATATTTCTTAGGAACTGCTAACTCTGATATAATGAAAGTTTTCAAGGCATTTGCTACAAGATGTTTATTATAATGTACTATCAGAGGAGGTTATGGTGACCTACTTTGTCGTTTGTCGCAATGTATTGTGTTGTTTATAATCTTTGGTGGTGGACGTGTATGTTAGCGGGATATCTTGTTATTAAAGCACTTTATACAAGTTGATCCAGAAAATAAACTGTGTGAAAGCAGCATATTATTACCATTAAATGTGTTTAAAAACATCAGGTGTCTGGGCAGAATATTATGAGGTTTTTTTTTTATTAAAAGACAAAGATGGGAGGGACGTGTGTGCCCTGCAGAGTCTGAGGTTATGACAAATGTATGAGATAATGCTGCGTTCCTGTGAGAAGCGACCTACATTCATGATCGTTAAGAGACCCATCTTTTAATGCCAGCATTATAATTCCAGTATAACAGTCTCACAGTGCATGGAAGAAAGACTGCAGTGGCAGCAGGAAATCCCACGTTAATGGCAGCAATGAAGAAGGTTGCATTGGGAAAGCGGGTCTGTGGACAGCAGATAAATGTAAAGACATGCAAACTGTCAATGAAGTAATACAAAGAGGCAATATAGCAGCAAGCTGCAAGCATTGACTATAGCTGACAAGGTCCATGAGCACTAATTCAGTATGAATATGTGTACAGTACAGTTAATGCTTTTGCAGTAAGCTGCCTTGTGTGGGGTGATTTTGTATTTAATGTTATACTGTCAAATGGTTACAGCTCAGTTATAAGTAAATATTCAGTGAGTCAAAGTTGTTTACTGGGAGTCAATGGAGATAAAAAAAAAACAAATAAACACACAATTGTAATCTAATGACCCCTCTGTTGAATAACTTCACATAGCCAAATCACTGCCTGGAGTAATACTGTATGCTTTATGTCGGCCTGTCTCCACTCAAATACTGAACAACACCATGAATGACAATGGCGAAGTCCCTGAAGAATTCACTGCCTGATTGCACTGGGTATGTTTTGAGCCCCAGGGCCAAATAAAATATAGAATGCATGCGAGGGCAATGAGGTATTCAGTATGTAATCACCTGTAATAATGTCTCATCTGGGGAGCTCTTCAATTTGAACCGTATCACCTTTTCTCTCAGGTGCTCTCTCGCATTGTTGTATTGCAGCGTTTCAGATGAATTTGGTTGGGCGTCTCACTGCGGCCGCTGTTAATCAAAGCTTTTTTTTTTTTCTTCTTCCTATTCCAATATGTGTTTTGCCCCAGTTTTGTGGATGGAACCTATTCTTTACATTTAAATTCAGGACTTTCAAGTCTAGGTAAGTTCCCTCATTTGTTTTGATATATGACTCTTGACTTCCTGTTTCCATCAGCTGCACCAATGACCTGGGGTAAATAATTGTGTGGGTTCACTTCCTGCTTGAGAATATTTTGGCCCTATTATTGACATCTGCTACTTTTCATTCTGTTCACTTCACGAGATGAAATTCCATTGACCTCTGTTTGCGAAGCAACCTTGTGCCTAGTGCATTTCTCCACAAGGAGACTGGGTGTTAAACCTAATGAGAAGGTTACATTACCTTCTCAATGTCTCCAATTTCAGTTAGCTTTGAGTGTTTACTGTTACACCTCGGTAAAACACAGCCAAGCCACTGAACAAAAAGTCACAGTGTGGGGAACACTTGTTACACATTCAAATGTTTTGGTAGTGTTACCCCAGCTAAGCATACACCGTACATTTAAATCATATTGTATATCTGGGGTAAACTCTGCTGGACCAGTCACTCACACATAATGTGCAAGAAGAAAAGGGGCAAACCAGCTAAGAGCTTCAGTGTCAGGGCTATGCTCACTGGCACTTTGCCTGCCAACTACAGATCTCTTATAAAGCTGTAGTGCACTTGCAATCAGGCAAGCAATCTGAAAAGTCAGTCCTTCTATCTAAAGGTTTAAAAAACTGCACTGAATCACTGAAGGATGTGTCACCATGTCTCTTTATCTAATTTTAGCTTTAACAGTAATTATCAAACAGAGCTCGTTCAGCCTGCACAAGCCATACACAATCCAACACAGGCTGCTGTTCTGAGATGTGCACACAATCCGGGGATGAATATTATATTACCTCACACATTGGTAGCTTGAGAACAAACTCTGCAGAAGCCAGTTTAGTGATGAAGGATGGGTAAAGGATTTTCCAGCCTTCAGAAAGTGTATCTGTTCCTGCTTCTTATCGATGCACTGCGCTGGCTTCATTCAAAGCACACTGGAAGCTTCTAATGAAATCTGTACAACACCCTTGGGATGTATAGTTAATTAAAACAGTGTTAAAATGACATGGTTAGAAGCAATTACACATCAGAAAAGTTTTTGATTGCGTAACAGGACGTATGGCACAATACCAGAAGGAATAGATTAGGACACAATGGAGAACCTTCACAATCAGGTATCCCAAACCCCAACTGGATTTTTAGTTCCTCAAGAGTTGCACAATGGAAGATCATTATGTGAGACATTCCTCTATAAAACACATGCAGCATTTCATTACTTTGGGTAACATTCATTCATTGTACACATGACCTGCAAAGTTAACATACATTATTATAAGTTAACTGATGGCACTCCGAAATCATAACTGAAATGTGTGCGAAAGTCGCTTTAATTACCTCTTAGGGGACGATGAGTATTGATATTAAATAATCAACCTGGCAAAACATGACATGATAATTGCTGTGGCTGTCAATCCCAGAAACTCACCTTATTTTTTTCTTTTATTCTGTTATCATCACGCATTTAAGCATTATTATGTTTTTGCACAATATATGTAAGTACACAATTGGTTCAGAAAAGGGTTAAGGTTTGGGTTAGAGTTAGGTTAGCTCTATGGATAGGGTTAGGGTTAGGTTTAGAGTTAAGGTTAGGGTTATATTATGAAAAAACATTTACACATTAAGTACATTGTAACTAATAACATTGTAATTATGTGTAAGTACACTTGTATTTACTAAGCAACTACTATGTAAACACAGAGTAATTAGAGACACTTAATGTAAAGTGTTACCAAAATAATATTAGATGCTCTGATGCTGCTTTGACTAAAGAATGACTAAATCACCCACTGCCAAGCCTGCCTCTGATAAGCAATAAATAAATAAAAATAAATAAGTTTAAATTTTTTCAATCAGTCCTCTCTGAGATGCAACAGCACGGGTCTTTGTTCCTTCCAGCTCTCTTTAATTATTACATTGTACCAGTTAAACCCCTGACCAGCTCCTAAATCATTTTAAATTTACAATTCAGTGAGAATCAGCAATAAGCTTTCTTCAGTACTTTAAACAATTACTAGAAACCTCTGACATTACGGAAAAGCGAAAACATTGACAATTAGACATTAGACACTTTTTTAAATGTATAATAACAGTAATAAAACCCTAATGTATTGCATTGGGAGTGTGGTCCTGCAATCCTGACGTGGTCAACATCGGGACCAATCTGTAACACCCTCTAATCCAGGTGCTATTGCTTGATTATTAACTCCCACTTTTTATTTTCCACAATTTGGAATGAAATGTTTCTGTACAGTGTGAAGGGGGACGTGTTGATTGATTGGAGCCATGCCTTTACTGATGAGGAACACTGACTTTTCCCAGGCAGGCCTAGGTCTCATTGATAAATCTATCCATCACCATCTGCTCGGGAGAGCTGCCTTGCCTCTGTGTATTCAGATGTCAGTGTCACACTAATCAGCCAGGCTGTCCAGCACTTTTTAAATGAAACGACAATACTCAAGGTACTGTAGCCTCTGCTTGATCCGACAAAAGCAACCAGAGACAAACAAAACACCTAGTTAATGATGGCTCAGTTCTGTCTATAAACTTATTAGGAATGCCAGTGCTCACTAAACAGTGAAGAAACAGTGGGATCAGGGAGAAAAGTAATCTGTTTTTTAAGGGGTTTGCTAAATTATCTCTTAATTATATAGACAATAGCAGTCTGGTCTGGGTTTTGCACCCTCACTTTATTGTTGTTGTTGTTGTTGTTATAAGATGGTTTACTTTTTTAGATTTTAACAGTCTTCATGATGTAAGGTTTAAAATAAATCAATAAGCAGCAATAAGTATTTCAGAAGTCTATGAAACCATAGCAACACGTGGAAGCCTATTAGAACCTCTTCATTCTCTGCTGATACAATTCATTCTGAAGTAACACGGCAATCTTGAATTGCATGTTAACAAGTGTTTTGCAAAATGCACACGACAATACAATATAATTGCCTCTATAATTCTGATATTTTCTCTTAAAATTGATGAAGAATAAGCACCCAGTCACAATTAAGTACAGGTAAATGATATGCTTTTAAAAATGTGTAGGGTTAGAGAACAATTTCTTTATGAAGACGAAAGTTCTTGCTCAGATTCCTATTGCTATGGTTACAACTAACCCTTTTGCTCGTACACCTTCGACAAAGATTGTGAAAACTCTGTAAAATAAAAAAAAAGTCTGCCTGCTTCAAGTTCAATGAATATGATATCAAATTAACAGATATCAAATAAAATCTTTTGCTAATTAGGAGGGCACAAAGTATTTACTGAACTGTTATTTTACAGTTCTATTATATTTAATTGTGTTCAATTCCATTGTATTGAATTGCATCTTAAACAAGGGTCAATTCATCACCCAGGTACTTTCATTCATCATTATCTGTCAATCACTGTTTCTTCAAGGAATGCTATTCCTTAAGCGAGGTGAAACTGAATTCGAGAAGGCTATGCTCGCCAAACAAGGTTACCATACCATCTTGTTAAGAATAATTAGTACAAAACGATTTAATAAATAGCAACCACAGCACAAGATCAATCCTGGCTGCCATGGATGTTTAAGGACGTTTTCTAAGTCAACTAATCTTGGTTCATTACATCAGAAAGGTCCATTCTGTTGAGGCTCCCTGGGGGAGTGAGATCTATGAGTGAACGCCATCGTTTTATTAGAAGTCTTCTCATACTGGCGGCTGCTGAAATGCTTCCATTGTTTCTATCTATTTACCATTATAGTCATTTTACCATTCTTACGCTTCTGAGAAACTGGCCTTCTTATCTGTCATCTTTTGTTTTGAAATCACCTCTGTACACATCCTGCAACTCCTTACATAAACTTTTAAACTGAGCATTAACATACAGAAGGAATTCTTTTTAATACATGTCATTTTACCATTGTGCTCTGCAAAGAAAAAAACACATTTTTTAATGTTACTATTTTTGCTTCAATGCTAATGACACTTGAGATGCAATACTACAGGCAGTGTGAAAGCTTTGTCAATTGAGAAAACAGCATTTACAAGAAACAATATGAAATGCATAGTGGCTAAAATAGGCGAGGAGGAACATAAAATGATTAATTTAAGGCATGCCTTAAAAATCTATTTTCACTTTGCTATTGAGAACATTCGTGCACAAAAAAGCTGAGCCAAACACCATTAATGAATAAAGCCATTGGTGTTTATAAATATGTTAAAAAATTAATAGACAGGGTTCCTTTCCGATGTAACATTTAGTGAGAAGGAAACGCCTTTAATTTATTCAAAGCGGCTTTCCAATGCGTCGTGACTGAATGCCTAACAAGGAAGCTCCCTTATTGCCTTCATGAATTAATCTTTTAGTTAAATGAATAACACGCACAGACTTTGTTGAACTATTATTTAGGATCCTGAAAACCTAAAAAAAATGTAAATATCTCCAGTTTTAAAATCTCCATAACAAAGGGTGTTTTGATTTACCAGCCTGGAGCACGATGATTGATTTGTGTTGATAATACAATAGACATTGAAGCGGAACCTCTTTTTCACTCCATTCTAAAATCTTTTGCAATGTATACATTCATACGGGTCTTACTTCATTAATGTTTGTGTTTAGAAGAAGGGGTACACTAGCACTCCCCTTTCCCACCATCTTCGCAATGCAAACAACATCCGTAACAAATTGCAGCCTCGGACACATGGCACCACATTTAAGCTGTCAAACCCCCACACTGTGGAGTTCACTGACTAAGTTTAAAAGCACTCTTGAAAACACTGGATTTAAGAGCTTTTGTGATGATCTTTTCCCCCTGGGAAAATAGCGGATATCCGATAACTCTTTGATCTGATGAACATATTGGACAGGGAGCTCCAGACTGAGGGTATAAGCAATAAAGATGTCTTCTTGACATTAGTAGGATTCCTTTAATCATTTAAGTTTCTTCTTTACCAAAAGTTTTTGTTTTTTTTCCAGGGTAAGTTTTCGCCCCAGTTCTTCCTAAGTTGCAGTTACATGTAGGGCTGCGCCAGTAATGTGCCGTTATTGCTAGCAGTGTTTCGGCCAAGAAAAATTAGTCACCTCCGAATCATCCAATAATAACTTTTTTTGAGGAAATGGAGGCGTTAAGCAAGCCGAAGACTACAAATTACCATCGCTTCAAGAGATGTTTAAATGATGTTGTTTTCGGATTAACCATCACCACCAAAGTCTAGGGCTTCCTTAGAAATGCTCAAAGAATACTTAATTCAATGACAACTATTTCTTCAAAGACACTGAGAAGAAAACCAAACATGTGGCACTGAATTTACAAAGTTTCTTTCAGTATTTCTAAATTTACCACTACCAAGAGTATTTTTTTGTGTGTGTGAATGAAACTGTGTACTTCATGGAACGGTTGAGATAAACCTCACTTCACAACGCCCGTGGTTTTAGGCTGGACATGGGATGCACTAGCTGTTTAGTTACAGTGGTTCTGGATGCCTGCTCAGCATGGCAACTACATTTTTTTTACTAATAAGCTGAAGTAGACCATGTAAATTGATGCCGATTTCAAAGCAGATGGTAATTTTGGAGCTAATGCTGGCAGGAAGCTGGGGGAAGAACTGTGAGCTTCCTATTGAAATTGAAAGGATGTACGGCTGTAACCCACTCTTGCGGTGATTTCGTGCAGACACTGAAATAAATAAATAAATAAATAAATAACAAGCAAACTGTAAGCTGTGACAATAAGTGGCATATTGAAAAACAACTGCTGGCATCCATAAACAGTAAATAAAACTACAGGTTTGTGGATGAATGATACCGTGTTATATTTACATATAGACAGATACAATTATAGGCAGCTAATTACTTTTAGTTGTGAACCTCCTCAATGTTCTATTCATTGGAAACTAAATTCATTTCTGTAAAAAAAAAAAAAAAAGGGGGGAATTTCTAAATAAATCTCTTAAAAAGAGACATTTCTGCTTGGATTGGCATTGACCTGTTTTTCAATGAATCCATTCGTATAGACGGGTTGCTTCTGTTCTTGATGTGATAAACTTGTACAGATGTGTCAGGATTTCTGATCCTCATCTGATCATCCCTCGTGTTTTCTTTGACAGAAAGAGAAAGTCTCCTAAATCTTAAATCTCAGAACCAAAGCAGAAAACACAACCTTAATGAGCGCTTAAATGAGCTGAATTTATATGAAAAGCTCAGCACATCTAAGCCATTTCTTAGGTAGGCGCGACACAAAATGGATCATATAGGGGAAGTATTGTTTTTTATTGTTATATTGGATTCCGTTAGACACGGTTTATGCAGCGATTGAAAGTGCACGTTGCTTAGCTACAGAAAACTCCTTTAGAATAGCAGAATAAATGCACAGTGATCACGACTTACTTTTTGCCTCTGGATAAACAGGGTTCAGAGCAGTGTAAGTAACCAGAAATCATTAAGATGTCGGCTGCATATGTCCCAAGGGAAGCAGAATGGGGCTAATTTGCAGAATTAACACTCAGCTCTTCTAATCAATAATGCCCACTTGATGCATGACAAGCAGTACCATTTCTATTTGCAGGGAATGAGAACATTATATCAAACTGTAACTAGTTGGAGGGCATACTCACAAGTATAGCTTTCCACTTTGCTATGCAACACTGTAAGATCTCAATTCTAAATGATACTGCTGTCCGTTTGTACTCAATTTGATACTGTTGAGAGATTGAAGAGAGAGGATGTAAAAGCCACTGTGGCCATTTGTCAAATTATAATTATGATTAGCGTGCACCAAACCATGTCTCTCCTCTTCCATGCATTCACATTGTGTCTTATGCACCCTCCCTGCCAATGTGTGCTACCGTATATAGAATAAGGCACATTTTTTGGTTAGCTAGTGGAACTAAACCGACAGAGTTTGCAGGTAGAATAATTCCTATTTCCTACCAACAGTTGCTCTATATTGGCTCTGGCTGACCAGCTTAATAGAAATGTCTCCAGTTACCATGTGTTTCATATGCCTCACTAAAGCAGTTAACATTACAAATATTTTCTGTGATTGCATATCTTTTGACCTGGGGAGGTCCTTTAGGAAAGGTATTAGCCAATGACAGGATGTGGATCCAGAATATACCTATTGGAGCATGCTAGCTAATACAGGTGTTCCTATTGCAGAAATTAGGGTTGACAAGGGGAGTTAAGATTCAGTGCAAACTTCATGCCTTGCTTAGCTAGATGTCATGTGCGCTGACGGTAGGAACTCACTCCCTTTCCTTTCTGTTGTCTTCCCCACCCCTCCTTCTTCTTCTCTTCACTTCCCTTTCTTCCCCCTCTCCTTTCACAGTATAAACTGCACAGTATAAAATGCAGAAATCACACAAAATTGCGGCCAAAATTGGGATATTATTTGACTTTAAATCCTTAAACCCATGGGCTTCCCGTGGAATGAATTAAACTAATCATCAATGGGATGCCTTGTTGAAGGTTTTCCTTTAGAACTGAAGTCTCTAGTGAGCAAGCCTTAGTTATGCAATATTTGCATTGTTTTTGTATATACATATATACTTCATTCAGCTGGAGGACAAGTTTAGTTTAACAAGTGTATTTATAAGGTGTTGTCACTCCACTGCTTAGAAATGTGTGACCTCTGTTCCTTGGAATTCCTTCCCATGGGCTCTGTGTGAGTCTGACACTCTCTGATTTAACTCCAGGCTGAATCTTATTTGCACAACACAGCTCAAAATAATCACCTTTGTCTTTGGTGGGTTTGCATTGTAAAACATATTGGTATGCATGGCCATACAAGATGCACTAGACATCCAATAGATAGTTTAAGTACTGCAAGGGTTAGTTTCACAAAGCACTTACAGGTAGCAGCCTGCTGAATTCAATTCACTTCCAATTCACTTCCATTAATTTAAAATTAAAGAAAATAACACATTCATATTTTAATCATATAGACTTGCTGAATGCATATCTACTAAACTTAATTAGCTTGCTAAGTGTTAGCAGTGCTTTGTGTAAATGGACCCTGTATTGCATTGTAACTACACACTCACATGTGTAATGACAGTGTTATTACAGCATAGACACTGTTAATGTAAAAGCAGGCATTATACCCCCAATACGGTATTTATCAATACATGAAAAGCATTGTATTGCAATCCACAGTAATGGCTGTATATCCGACATAGTTTATTCTATGATAAGTTGCGGACAGTACTTTGAAACCTTAATTCTTCTTGAAGCATTCCTCCAAAGTAGCTAACTAATCTTCAGTTATTTCTTTCAGTTTGTTTGGTGGACGATGCCTGCAGGGATCCATTATAGAGAGATTTTGACAGTTAGAAAGCATTTAAATTAAGAAGAGGCTTTGTGGCCTTCTTTCAGGAAGTCTTTTGGTCTCTTCTCTTAAGCTTTGGAGCTAGGATGGGGTCTATAGGCTCTTTAAGGGTGATGTTTTTTTAACATCCTGTGCTGCAGAATACTGTCTAGAATTAAGTACAGCAAAGTATTTTTTATTTTTAATGGTACCTTTTAATAAGGTCAGCTGAATATATATATTAAATGAGCTGGCTTTTGAGACAAGAATGGTCTTTTCCTCGAGCAAGAAGCAGAATCTGAAGGTCAGTGCAGCCTTTTCTGAGACACCAGATGGCCTCAATCCTCCATACTGTTAAAATCTACTTATAAACCCACCAACTTGTGCCACCTATTCAGGGATTAACTCGACACAATCTTTTCATAAATTCACAGGTTATTGCTGGTAGGGCAATCATCACTTTAAAGAAACTGTCTGAAAACATAGTGCTTGGCTGCACACCTGGTCACTACCTTGTCTTGCTGCAGGTATGTTCAAAGCGACTAACAATCACTGTGCTCTGGTTTTATGCAGGAGATGCACGTGACTGGCTCTTTCCCTTTGATTTTGGTTTACGTGTTTACAGGTTTCTGCACATGTGACTAACGCTTCTGCATCTACTCCCACATCCTGTTAAAACAGCCTCTTGCTGTTTCTACACTTGCAAAAACCTGCTCATTTATTTAAGGCTCTGTCTCTATCTGATGAAACCAATGCTGAATGCAGACCCTTTAAATTCAAATGATGGGTATTAGACTAGCTGGTCGAGACGGGCTGGTTCCAGTTAACATCTAGGCTAGGGGCTTGTTCTTCTTAAAATTCAACAGGATGTGTGCGTGCTTGCTGGACTGGGAAGAGAATCAGTGCACAGCCACCCTGGATTAAATTAATTCATGTGCAGGCTCCAATGAATGGGATTTCAGAGTGCCATCTTCAAAAAATAAAATGAATTAGTTTTATCCTCATTTTTCATCTGCAATGCAATGCATACAAAGACCCAGACAGTACATTCATTAGAAATTAATTCTAATCATAGTCTGCCATAAACCACAGCAGTGCTTTCCTCAAACAGAAGCCAGAAAAAAAACTGCACAGTAAATGTGATACCACATTGCTTTAAGCTAGACCGAATTAAACCACAAAGCAATGAGAAGTAGCTGAGTCTGAAATCTGATATCCCGATATTTCACTAGGTAAACTCTTATATGAAAAGATCATTATTAGAATAAACAATGCAATATGGAATCTACAACACTATAGGCTCTACAGGATTCACAAAGCATTGGAGTTTGCAAGTGAGTAAACCCTGAAAGCGTCATTCGTTTTTTTAATATTAACTTTTTGTTTTCCGTGTAGACAAAACTGTGATCTCCAATTATTTATTTCTGTAAGAAAAATAAAAAAGTGAAAAGGGCTTTTAGAAAGCAATATTGATGAAGATAATAGCCTGAGTTGCAGATGAAGCAATATTTAGGTAAATTGTGCAAGGTATGATATCTGGTTTGATTAAACTGTAAAGGTGCAATCTTAGAGTCAAAATCGAACTGAGAAATGAAAAAAGAAATTGAACTACTATAACAAAATGCATGCAGACCATTGTAGTACATTTATCTGAATAACATGAGTAACTTCAGACAGATTTTTGTTTGTTATTTTAAAAACTGTCTCTCGAACGTAACACATTTTTCAAAATCTTTAATTCAGAATTGACTGTGGTGTTTAAATTCCAGTGCTTTTGGCATATCATAATTACATTGTAACACGCCTATTGAACGCATTTCAAAATTGTGTTGCCCTTTTTCCAAAACAGGTAATCTCAGATGGGAAGCAAAACTAAATGAATTTGGTGTGGAAACAGAACAAGCTGATTCTAAACCTGCCAGTACTGGAGTAGCTCAGGTGTCCAGGTAGTTTTCTTAATCAGGCAGTTCCCTTTCACCATATGTTGTTGAATAATCCCAACCACCCACTAAGGCACAAAGGTCCACAGGAATGCAAAAGTTTTCTCACCCATTCAAACTGCTATATGATTATTGTTCAAATATATCCTGTAGAGCAGGGGTGGGCAATTTTGTTTTTTGTTCCATTTAAGTGCTTATTAGAAGCTTAATTGGTCAGTTGGAACAAACACCAGGACCGGAATTTCCCAAGCCTGCTGTAGAGGGTATTCAAGGTCTTCTCTGGTGTGCAGGTTAATCATACAGGCATGACCAGAATGGATTAGTAAGGGAATTAAATTAATGGAGATGCCTTGTAAAAGAATGGCACCAAAGTTGGTTTAAGTTGGTTTAAATGCTACCTCGTTATTTCACAGTTAGGTGATTCACTGCAAGGCTATGCTGATAGCAGATTTACCTTGTACTCTACTTTGTTGCTGCATGTCAGCACAGAACCATGACATCATTGGATAATAGGACTCAAGTCCACATAACCCACAAAGTCAAAGCCATTTAAACTAATATGAATCACAAGCTTTTGAAAAGTTGGAGAGGAGAGCTAGGGGTGTGCTGAATTGTCTCTCAATGAAAACCATGCTTGTTAATAAACAGCAGCCTTTAATTGATAATGTATAGAGCCATGAGTAAAGAAAACAAGCACTACTTCAAGGGATAGCTAGCAATCCACAGTCCATTATTCATGGCTGTAGTTTACTGTAGTTTTGTCCAACATTTTGTAGAATGCATAACAAATATTAAGATGTTCTAATACATTTGCATACTACTGTACATGTTTTCAAATAGTCAAACAGTAGTATTTTTTTTTACAGTAGGCTACTATAGAGCACTTTCAAATGGCCATGAATCCAACTTGGGTGTTTATTGGTGCAGAACTTTGAGGCATTCTGATAAATCAATTTTATACACAAAGAAGGGCACATTTAATTAGATGATAGAAACAACTCTGGAAATCAAATCAATCCATTGAGATGCAAAAGGACAGAAATTGAAGCCTTACAATAAATAAATAAATAAATAGATAGATAAATACAAGTGTCAATTAGACTCAAAATGAAAGCTTCGTTGATTTCAAATAAACTCTTGCATCTTGAGAGCTGTCGTGAAAAACAGCTCAATTCATTTCCACGTGAAAACGTAGTTTTCATTTATGGGAGGTATTGGAAGGGATTGGCAGTGGGGAACAGCTGCACTGGGGCCAGAGATGTAATTATCTCCTAATAGAGTAGCAGAGACTCTGAAATAATGATAAAGACATTACGTTGTTTAACTTTTTTTTTCTAGTAGGAGCAGCTAATTAAATATTGATGTACAAGCCGTGGTACAAATATATCTCATTCAGTTTTACTTGGGAATTAGGATCCAAAAGAAGAAATCATGTTGGTCATTGTTATATTCTGTAGAATTACCGCCACAATGGAAAAATAACCTTGCTTTACCTACAGTACGTTTAACTACTTGTTGCATTTAGCATGGTTTATCAGGGAAAAGTATGTTATATTTTTTATTTTTCAAAGTCAAGTTATGAGTGCTTGATATTTTTTGATGATTTACCTCCGGCATCGCAAGATGAGAAAAAACATGATACTTACTAACCCAAAACGCACTTACTTTATTCAGATTGTATTAGTTTCAACTCAAGTGTAACTTGTTTAATACTGTTCCAATGAGGCACATTCATATTCAGTATCAGTAGTAAAGCAAAAAGTTTTTCTCTTCTAAATGCTTTTCTTTTTAACTGAATTGTGACCTTGTGTTCATGGCAGCACACAAAGGTCATCTTCACAGTCCTTATTTTCTCTGGTTTTTATAACATTTACACTGTGACCTTTACTGGAGTCTTCCTTGCTATTGATGGGTAACACACATTAATATCACTGGTCAGATGTGTTTAACAACCGTAGCCTGACAAACTACCTAAGATACTGTACCCAAGATATTTGGATGCATTGTGCTAATTAAGACCTATCAATCAGTGCCTGCATGTTGCATTACTTTATGCTGGTTCCTGACGTGCTCTGTCTTTGTGGCGTGGGAAGAAGCCTGGCTCTTGTAGAACAATGTTAGCATGTTCTATTGAAGGAATAAAAAAGGCATGACAAACTCTAGCAAGGCTGTTGTCCTCTGACAATGAGTCTACTACCAACCATGCTTTTTTTCTCTTCCAAAATCGTACACAAGGTGGTCTTAGTAGATAGTATTGGCACAGCGCCAATGCAGCCAATGACAGACTTAGGATTGGACAGTAACTGGGACTGAACAGCTCGCCCCCCACCCCACCAGCCTCGTCCTTCCATGTCGTTTCTCACCTTGTCACAACTTTCTTCACAGGACTGCTGTATACTGTAAATGGTAAGTGCATGGATATTAATTTTAACAGCAGTGGCAGAGGTTAAAAACACTGTAATTTCCTCTTTTGCCTTGCATTATGCATGGCTATACTCTCGCAATACATGTTACTGCGATAAATTATTTGCATTGAGGTGCTACGGTATATACAAGACATTTGTATAGAAATATATGCACTTTGACAGATGTGTATCCCTAATTATATGTTGTTGTTTGTCCTGACAATATAACTCTGTCCAGAAGGGAATAAAAAATCAAACTACAATATCAATCCAGAACAGAAATATTGACAAAGAGATGGCATGAGGCTTGGAATGCAAGCTAGCACCTCTCTTTTCTCATCATCATCATCATCTCCATAAATAGCATTTCCTAATGAGCATCATGTTTAATGGTTGAAAATAACCTTTCAAGTTTAGCTGCTGTTGAAAATGCATGCCTATGATTTTATTTTTCTTCTTCTATCAGTTACTGGGTCTTACAGACATGGCAGTGTTTCAGTCAGGACAATGTATTTGTATTAAAGAAACACTAACAAATCAACAAATGCAGGACAGTCTATATATAATAAACATTCTCTGCCTCGCTTCTGTGCCATCTCAGGAAAATCTAATTGATTACTGGATTGGGAAACACTTTGAACTGCACCTCCCCAAAAGCTTATTCCTGCCTGGTTCTAAATACTTTAAACAAGTGTCTTTAACTTCTTATAACACTGACAAATAAAAGGGTAAAACTTTACATTGTCTTTAATTACTTTGCCTTTACATAGTTACTTATATATAATTACAAGGCTAATAGGCATAGATAGAATGTACTTATTTTGTAAATCGTGTCTCACACGATACATGTAAGCACATAATTGTATCAGAAAAGGGTTATTCTAATTTTATTAAGTCTAAAACAGTTGCCACTTTGGTGAATTTGATTATTTGTGGGCAAACACAGTATATTAGAAACAGTAAACAAAGTGAATGTGAACTAGCCCACCTACAGGAATTCAATCTAATTTATTTATGTTAAGGCAGTCAGCAGGAAAGATGTGCCAAATAAATTGAAAACAGAAACCTCAGATAAAACAAGTTATTTAATTTGTAATGTCATAGTAGTATAATAATATATTTAAATAAAGAAGGGAAATAACAATATATCTCAACTTGGTTTGCAGTGTAAACAGCTCATTAAATGGCAAAGGGGTTATTCTTAATAAAAACTCACATTCCCACGTATTGTCAGGTTGTTATTAGAAACACTCATCTCCAACAGAGATATGGAGCTTTTTTGCCACATGAATGCAAAGCGGTACAAAAACTGTGCATTAGATAATGGCAACGTTATTGAGTTTTAAATCTTTGCACCTCAGCTGCTATCAGAGTTTTAAATAATGCCATCCTACATAGCAAACAATCAAAAATATTGACTGGAACACCAGCTGCTTTGTAAATGAGTTGTTTGAGAATAGCATCATGCTGATTTAAGTTCTGCTGACTACAATATATGAATCAATTTTACTTGTGGTGTCTATGAATATCATTATCCACAAAATTCGAGTAAGTTTTCATAACTTCTCTGTTCTCACTTTTTGAAAGCCGCATGTACATGCGATTCTGTGGCGCATGTCCTCTTTGTCGACTGCGTCTGCGCTAGCAATCACCAGCAATCACAGAGCTTTAAGCATTTTCTACATTTAAGAAAATAACCCTAATGTCAGTCCAATGTAGCGATCGTGAAGGTATTAAAATAGCTGTAAAAACAATAAAACATAAACACCATAATTTTAAACATACATTGCGCACCTACTGTAAACCATGCATGTCTCAGCAATCTGGGATTACATCCTTTGTATAACATGCACCTCTAGTATACCACACACATGAATACTACCCTACCAAACTAATAGTGTACTACTAGACTACTATAAGCAGATTATACTGTGTACCTCATATACTGTATAGCACACAGAAATTATATGACATGAGTTATACTCTAAAAATGATGTTTAGAGATGTTTTATTAAAAAATAACTAAGGGAAGAGATAAGGCTCTTTATTTTGGTGAATACCTAATATATTATGAAAAATAGACAGAAATATATTTGCTTCCCTTATTTTTGACTTAGCAGAACACATTCAAAATGTTTCACAGAATAAATCGTTAATGAGAATGTAACTGGTCTAATAATCATTCTAGAAGCTGTGTTCATAATGGAATCCCTGCAGTTTGACATGATTTATCTATCCCCTGGCCTCGGAGGCTAACGAGAGTAGTGTTGTTATCCTGCGTGGGTCGCCAGGGTGACAGATGCATTGGTATTCTGGAATTCTCAGATTCACAGCAACATCTCCATATAATAAGCTCAAGCCACAGTACTGGCTGTAAACGAAATCATTAATTGGTGCAGTATATGGAAGATGTGTGAAAGGGGCCTCATGCAACAACATACAATGGTGTAGTACCGGTACACATACAATTTGCTGTCAACAGGGCCTAACCGTGATTGAACCAGATTTGTGAATTGAAATAATAAGGCTTTTTTGTTCGATTCATGCTTACTAGTGTGCTCATAAAGAATAAGCAGCTTCAAAACATTCGGGTTAATGTTGCTCCCATGTTGCGTGATCACCCTTCCTCTCTCAATCTGCTGTTTGAATCACTTGCCAGGTAATTTTTTTCAGCCAAATCTTTTTATTTTGCTAAACCGTTTCTCAATCGCCACATTTCTCTGGAAATGTCAAGGTGGGTATTTCCTACCTGATACTACTCTACACTTGTTTGTACATTTTAATAGTGAATGTCAGAAAATATTTCCCAAGAATAGGTTACTAGGCTTCAATTGGGCTCTTCGTATATTGCCTGTCTGTTTCCTTTGTGCTATTGCTGACAGCTTGACTTGTCCTCCTGGGTTTTACAACACTTGACACTTGGCAGGGTAACATTGGTCTCTTTTATAAGCCGTCTCTTTTCTATGTACAGATAAGGCATTGATTTGTTTTTGTTTCTTTTTTTAATCCACAACTTGGTTACGATTTATTTTCAATTTTTTCAATATACTGAAAAATATAGAACTTACCAATCTATAAATTCATTGCATGCACAGTTTCATATAAGAAAATAGATAGGAATTTTTTGAGATGTTGGTCAGTTTTGTTCTCTATATAAACAGTATATATAGAGTAGCACCATCAGGAATGTGTTGAGGTGATTTGATTGGCCATTGGAACTAGCACAAAGATATATTGTGTATGAGTATTATCTTGAGAATTACTAATCGTGGCGTATCATGGAGGCATCAACTGACTCTTAATTCTAAGTTTGGATAAATACATTTGGACAGAAATCCAGAGCATGGTCTTGAATTATAGCACATTCTGTATTTATATGAAAAACTTAACTTACTGCAATGGGTTCAGCTGAGACAAATTTCAACTTTTGTGAAAACAAGATTTGTAAAGTACAAAATGACAACGGTCTGCTATTGCTATAGAATAGATTTTCCTGTTTCACTGTGAGAATTATTCAGCTGAAGAGTCACAGTTATCAGTAATTGAATGCAAACCTGTCTTAGGACTTGGCAATGACATATATTTGTAGTTTAATGGGAAACAGTGTTGATACATGCTGAAGGCAACCCTTGGCTTGCAAAAGTTGGGATACCAGAAAGAATATATAGTTTTTATAATCTTATTTTATAACTGTAAGTTTTGCATGCTGGAGATTTTCTGCCTGAAGGTTGTAGATCAAACAAGTGATTATCCCCTGGTATTATAAAAACACTGTCTGCAAAAGCATTTTAATAAGTTGGGCTTTTTTTTTCTTTTTTTATGAGGATTTAAATTGTCTGAAGGAAGTGATCTGCAATTCGTTTCTGTTAACAAGCTGTAAACAAGCAGTCTCAAGGTAACAAGAATATTATTTTGAAACTATTTGGTTTTATAACATCTTCAGGCACTGGGTTGCTAGATTGCAAATCGTTGCTCTAAGGGAGTCTTCGGTGTTAAAATCAATTAGAAATGGAACTGAGAAAACGATAGGACCAACTGGAGTCCCAGTTCTACAAAGATCCCTTTCTTCCCCAGAAATAAAGAGGTTTTCGGTTGTTTGAGGCAAGACTTGCTTCTGAACAGGAAGATCAGTTCTTCTTCTGTGATGGTAAACCCCCACTTCCCACCCTGGAGACAGAAGCTTGAACTAAACTTGGAAGGTTATAAAGGAGTGAGGAGCACAGAAGATAATTGGGTACCCTTACCATATGGGAAACATGTTGAATATGGGGGATTATTGGCAAACAAACATGATATTGTAGTTCTCAGTGAGTGTGACCATTGGGACATTTGCATTTCAAGCTCATCTATTTTGTATCATTGTACCTTCATCAAAACACTGTGTAGTTACATGTGAGTATAAGCAACCTCCTTGCTTAAGCAGCATGTCCTTAAAAAATGTGTGAGACCTGAATTCACTTGAATTCACCGTCTCGACACTTCACCCCATTAGCTTATCCAGTCAAGGCACTGTTGTGTGATTAGAGCTAGTTGTGCTGATTTGTTAATCTTGACTGTGGGCTGCCTTTGGGAGAAGAATCTGCTGGGCTAAGTTCACCTGGTGATTTCACAGCCTGGACCCCCTGCCACCAGGGTTCAGTATCTCTAACATGAGTTCAGAGAGAAGTGAAAATGAAAGAAAAAAAAAAAGCTAAGGAATGGTAGAAAGCAAGTCCATTTTAAAGGTACATGTTTTAGTGCTAACGTCGTTTTTCTGTAGCTGCCAGTGGGAAACGTGTTTTTCGTAGTGTTACTGTAGATTTGAATAAACACAGCAGAACCCTCAGGAAGATATCCTGCAGCATGTGATTTATCTTTACTGTCACAATCCTATGTAATACAGATAGGTAACTCCAACTCTGGCTCTGGCTAGACATTATAGCTAATATATCATTGCTCCTAATGCTAATAGGCTGCCAAATTAATCTCTAGAAATATGTAGCTGGGAAAGAAGTTCATAAAATTGCTCTTACCCTGTAACTTATGGCACTGAAACCCCTAGCCGTGCCAACATTACTTCCAAAGAATCTCTGAAACTGTGGGAAACACGATTACCCCTATTCCTACTCCCACTCCCCAGTTACAGATTGATGGGCAAGTTGCCTGAAGGATACCAAGACTTTCATACCAGCCAACGTGCTGTATTTTCCAGGACAAAAATGTCTCAGCTAAGTATAGTAAATGAATGGTTTTCAGTGAAAGCCGTCACAGTTAATACTGTTATGCAGGAATAACACACACACACATCTTGGTGTTGAGCCACTGGCATGGCATAGACTCCACAAGGGATGTTAATACATTGTCATCAATGGCGTAGTGGATGGGTGAATTATTGTTTTGAAAGTATACATCGTTTCAGAGTTCAAGTGAACTCTTGGTGGATAGACTTGATCCCCACTGATGCTAAAATAAAGTACAGCAGGTTTGTAGTGCTGCAGGGGTCACATGTCACAACACCTGATCAACCTAACTTTCAATTCAGAGCGATGCCGAATCCAATCAGGTAGGCAGGACCTAATAAAGTGGCCAGATAGTGTATATGCATGCATACCTCTGGAAATACGCATGTGTTGTACTGCAGATAACTGCCACCTTGATTATAACTTCAGGAATGGGTATCACCGGTGCCATGTGTTCACTACGACTTTACATTGTACAAAAGAAAACTCCAATGGCAAGATTCCTAGCATGACTTAAGCATAACTGATGTGCTTCTGCTGTAGTTAAACACGAAAGCTGCAGCAATAACCTTCTTCAGCAGAAGGTCGCCGGTTTGAATCCCAGCTCTATCTGTCAGCAAGCGTTCCGCACTCATCCGTGAAATGCAGCTCGCTTCCACATCTTAAAGCTAGACAATAATGGGCTGGTGCGTTGGCACAATGGCGGTTCTTTCCCAGTTTAATAGGCTTAGCGGACTGCCTCTGGGGAAGAGAGGAAATTACTGCATAGCGTTCCCCAGCAGCATAGCCGGCTGCTAATTAGGAGCAAGAGCAGGCAGCACAGTGCCTAGGCTGTCCTATCTCTGGATGCCCACTGTTCTGCTGTCTCCAGCATTCTCTGCGCAGGTGCTGCTAGAAACTAAATGAGAAAAAACAGGCTCTCAGAATCCAGCTAACATGAACTATAACTGTAAGACTGTTCGCTTGGTTGTAAATAAGCTTTTCTTTTTTAAATGAACCGACTGTCATATGCCTTTTTCATTTTTCATGTTGCAGTATTTTGTATTCGCATTGTACAGGTAACAATCTGTGTCGGTGTTGGATGTTTGCTACTGCAGATAATAACTGTATGTTTAATATTTGTGTTGCACTGCAAAAATAATAAAGATATCAATTATTCTGCAGGTTACTGAATAAATGCATGTAAAAGGATACTGAAATGGTTAACCCTATAAACAAATGTGTATGTATAGTTTACTTAATGTCTACAATGTCACCTAGTGGTTAAATGCTGTAATTGTTTGGGTATTTTTATAGGACTATGGACACCTAATCGTGTCATGTGTTGTAGCTCTAACTCACTCCAATAGTCTTCCTCCAATCAGACCATGTGACAAACAGCAAAGGTGCCAGGATGTAGCAGTTATGTGTATATCCGTAATTAATGTAAAAAAAACAAAAACAAAAAACAGAGTTATTATGATGATGTCACTAAATTTAGAAACAGTACCAAAAAAAATAATGTTTGGTGTTTTTTTTTTGGTGTAAAAATGCACCTTATCAAAGATATAAATGTACATGCAGTACCTGCATCACTTATTGTGGCATTCGCTTAATTCATTTTACAGTTTGAAAGAAAAATCTTCCTAAATCGATCAGTTAAAAAAAAAGAAAAGAAATCAGATACCAGCCTGCAATTACTTTGACAACTGCAAAGATCCTGCTGAGGGTTATTATGAACTCTGCAATCTCCAGATATCCTACACCCTATGAATCATCACAACAACGCTGTTATCCAGAGGCACCAACATAACAATATTGTAAAATATAAGTGTAAATACACTGCCTATGGCAGTTTACTGGTACCTTCTGCCAACAGTAATGTAATTAAGGATCATTTTAATTTAATGTATGGTACGTTTGAACAGTAATTGACTACACAATTAAAAAAATTAAGTGTACAATGGTTACCGTTTATTAGTTCCAAATATCCACATTAAATTCTGCGTTGACCATTATTGTTGCGATGCAATATGTATGATTAGTATTAACTGTTGTCTTACTAATTTTAGTAGAAATGTGTTATTCAGCTGTTACTCCATTCAAGTGCAACCAACCACAAACTACTCTATTTTACAAGGTTACAGTGGCTAACTGTTTACCACATTTCTCCTTCCCCATACATTCTTGCACATCACGTCAATCATTCCAAGCCTAAATCACCTTACCAACTTTACTTCTGCCAAAGTCACCTTCAGTAAATTGCTTTAACATTAACATGTTTTCTTTGATATGATTACCAATACATTTTCACTAACCTTAATCCGAAGCCAATGGGGTCATCCCACAGTGAACCCCAAGCCGATTGGATGATATTCCTGTTTGATATCTTAACACATAACATGCATGCAAGATTCACAACAGGGGAATTGAAGACTAACGGAAAAAGAGGAAAAAGGAAAACAAGTGGCACAAACCCCAGCAGGAAACTCTTTTATTTACGGAGATTATCTTGTCAGTGGTCCCGTAGATTTTTCTATGTGATATAAAATTAAGCCTGGCAAATCTCTGACCCAAATATGAAGTGCTTTGAAGTTAGTGACTTGGCTGGCTACGTGGAAAATGAATCTGAAAAGGGAAAAGGGCACCTGGTTAAATTAGGATCTTTTTATTGAACGGAAGAAGAGATAATTATAGGAGGCCGTTTGTTGAGGTGATGGATGAAATGGACTACAGTAAGATCATGCAGAATTAGTTCTCATCTTCTAAATAAATGAAAGCTTAAGAAATCAATTGGCTAGGCACAGAATGTCAGGATTGACCAACTCCATGCAATGCATCTGTAAACACATTTCCATATTGTAACACTGATTTGCAAATGAAAAACACTGATGCCTTAAGCATGGCTATTGTTGACTCTTGGCTCCATACCCAAAATTGCACTTTGAAGTCTTGAAAGGACTGTGCTTAATAGATCTTAAAATCCATTAAGCCCTGAATGTCGCCACGTACAGAAACACAGCCTTTCAGATACTGTTAGATCTCAGAAGAGGAGAATATTATCTATGGTTTTGTACAGAGTTGTTCCATTTACTAACTCACAGTTTCCCCCGTTACTTTAATTTAATTAGCAGTGGTGCACAACCCCAGCCTTCACCTCTAAAACTGAGGCTTTCCAGAAGCCTGGGACAATAATATTCTAAACTGAAACAGAAGCAATAGCGAGTAATTGCAAAAAAAGTCATATGATTTTGAAGTAAGATATGTAATATTCCTAAAATGTAGATGAGATATAGAAAAACGAATGTATTTATAAGATTAAAGTTACCCGTTTTTCATCTCCTACACCTAGCTGTGATCATTACAATCCCAGTATGTATTACCTACACCTTGCCTGTTAGTCATTCTTTTCTGCCTGAATAATCTTTCTGAAATCCTAAATAAATCCAGCATGACACCTTCACAAGACCCCGAAGCTATTTCTCAGCTCCACAGAGTACAGCACGGTTTCTCTTTAACAAGGTGCACGTTTCGACCCTCTCAGATGCACCCTGGGGAATTCCTCATCCATTATTCTCCTGCCCTCCAAGCCGTTCGCAACTACAGATCCATTCCCCGACAACAAATTGCTTTTAAAGTTCTTGAGGGGATTTCGGACAGTATAACTTAAATCATTTCCCAGTCTTAAACACGCTATACATTTTAATCAGCGCAGATCGTTGTCAACATTGACACAAGTTCTATTCTTTTACTGTCTTGTACAGCTAGCGTTCACTCATAAAATAACAACACACACTCTGAATCATATTTATTTATTATCTTGTTTAAGATTATTCCACGCCAAACAACAGATAGGCATCACCCAAAATATATCTTTAGGCTCAGTTCTGCATATCAAAGGTGTGGATAATTGATGGAATTTTATGAATGCAACCAAAATCATTGTTTTGCATATTTCTATGCCATTCTTGTAGCAATAGAGGCTAAGCTTAGCATTATTACATTTAAATTACACAGCAGCACACAAGCTGTCGAAATATATTCTAAATGAAGGCTATTATACCGTGAGAACTAAAGAGTATTCTGATCAAGAGTGTAAGAAAGGTTTGGGAATGAGTAGAGGCTGTCCCTTCTTAGCACAGCCTGTAGCCCTATTAAGGGAATCTAACTTACAGGGACAGAATGTATTTTTTTTTGGGGGGGGGGGGCGGAATGCATTTTTAATTTTTTTTAATGCTCCTGGTGTTTTAGAATCTACTACTACACCTGGTAGGCTAGTCTATGCATTGATAACTCTCTGTGTAAAAAAGTTCTTCCTACCTTCTGTTCTAAACTTTTACTCAGATTCTATCACATTATCACATATGCTGTGACTTTATAATATATCAATTAAAAAAAGAACATAACTCAAATCTGTATAAAACTCCACTTGCACAGACATCTCATCCAACCTGAATGGTTTTCATTGGAAGCCCCCATAGCTGTCAGATTGTCAGCCACCTGGAAATTTCACACACGGCTCGGTTCACACAACACAATACAATAAAATCACAATAAACTAAACTGCTGGGGAATGCCTTTTCGGTAACACTTTATATTAAGATGCTGCTTATTAATGTTCTATAAATGTTTTATGAATATATAATATATGCTTAATTACTATGTTATAGCATGTTAATAAAGCATTATATGTTGTTTATAACCATGCAATAGCCATAAACAGAACTATAGTTTTATAAAGGGGATAGTTTATAGCCACCTATTGTACTTTGGGATGTTTAAATGTAATTCTGTCTATGGCGATTGCATGGTGCAATCATCTGTAATGCTTTATTAACACTCTATAACATAGTTGTTAAGCATATATAATATATTTATAAAACATTTATAAAACATTTATGAGCAGCACCTTAACATAACGTGTTCCCTCTTTTTCGAAGATTTAATGTGCAACATTAATGAAACTGGCTCATTTCAGAAGATTGGTTCCCCCATAAGAGAGACACATAACCACATGAATACAGAATTAGAAGATGTGTGTGTGTGTGTGTGTGTGTGTGTGTGTGTGTGTGTGTGTGTGTGTGTGTGTGTGTGTGCGCGTGTATGTGTGTGTGTTTGCATGTGTGTTTTAATTTAATCTGCAAAAGCCTGCTCAAAATATTTTTGTCTACTGATAAAAGGTGGAAATTTGATTATGTGGAGTAATTACATTATTTTTCAGAATTTAGATAAGGATATTGTATTTTTGAGTAGAAGGGAAGTACAGACGTTTTTTAATATCTTCAATAAAACCCTTAAATTAGTTTTCAATTCTAGCTATTTTTCTTTGTTGTTACTGTCAATATCTGATGAGTTCCACTTCCAATGCAATCTGTTCAATCTATTAAAAGACAGAAAAGCATAACCATTCTATTCCCATAACACAGCAAAATAGATCCATTGTATACCTTCCTGAACTATTAGCTACCTCACTGTTTTTTTAGAAGTAGTTTTATTTTAGCTAAACTTTATTTTTATTTTTATTTTTTTTAAGAAACAAAATATGATTCTTATAGGGCTTATATCTTAATTAGCACTAAACCTGGACTACCTAATGCTACCCAAGCGAAGGCAGCTACTGCTAATCAGGATCTATGAAGCCAGTCGATAGCCTAGCTAGTTATTCTTAAACCGGAACATAAGGAATCACTTGTGGCATTTTAAAATCATATGGATGCATCCCACTTGATAAATTGTAATGCGGTTTATTGATAATTGCAATGCTTGCTGTCTGCAAGACATCTTTTTTGTTAGATGTGCACGACACGGCTTTCTCTCCCCTGATGTACATGGATAAAGCTGTCAACATAAATATAAATAGAGGCAGCGGTCCAGTGGTTAAAATCCAGTGCTTGTAACAAGAAGGTCATCTGTTCAAATCCCACCTCTGCCACTGACTGACTCATTGTGTGACCCTGAGCAAGTCACTTAACCTCCTTGTGCTCCATCCTGAAGATGAGATGTTAAATCAATGTGCTATTGTAAGTGACTGCATATGATGCACAATTTGCCACCTCTATAAAGTGCTTTGTGATGGCGGTCCACTGTGAAAGGTGCTATATAAAGATATTACTATATTATATTATTATATAAAGTGTTTAACAGGCAGAAACTGACAAAACAAATTACAGTCACTTTGAAAAACTCTGCCTCTTTTGGTCATGTTGGCTACTGTCTCACTTGAGAAGTTATAATCTGAGTCTAGCTCATAGAAATCTTCTTTCTTAAAAAAAGGATTTGTAAGCCATTGTTATTTAACAGCACTGTTACATGCAGCTGAAAACTCCTCAGATTAATCAGAAGCAAGAAGCAGTATGAGGCCACAAGAGAGGTTGGGTTAAATGATGCGGTTAGGATCTGTTGAATGTAATGAGGGAATGTTTGCGTTGTTGAAAACAATATGGGGATGCTCGCTTTGTGTTTTGTTCCCTGACTAATCAGATATGGGTGCTTCTGAATTAGCACTGATTTGTTCCTGGTATCCAATCACTTCCTACGTGGTGGATCACATGGCCTGATTTTTTTGTACAAACCCATTAGCAAAGGCTTCAGATGTAACGCCTTTTGTTTTGACACCAGCTGATGAAGGTAGGGTCAGTATTAACACTGTGTCACAAGGGTGTACCCCTTTCCATACCTTCTTAGAGATATTTACTTGTCCTGTCATAAACATGCCTTTTAAAAAACTGCATACTGCTGGGTGCTTTACTACAAACCAGTTTTATGCTTAAGCCTCACAGCTAAAGCAATGCTCACATGACAAGACCATACATAAAAAATACAGCAACCAAATAGGATTTCTCTTTTGTATCGGCTAGTCAATATTCCAGAGAGGTTTTATTTTGAATTTGCATGCAAGCAGTAGCAGCAAACAGTCTGTCCCATTTCCTTGGGTGATTGATAATTAAGAGGAGGCATCGGAAAGAAACCGTTAAAAGGACAAAAGAAAAAGGTTGCACAAAGAGCACACTGAAGACTAACTGCTATGTGCCATGTGAACAATTCAGCCACTTAGCTGCTCATAAAGTCAATTTATTTTAATCACTGTGTGATATGCCTTCATGCCTCCTGCATTTTCAAGGCAGGACAGTTTCTGGATGGGGCTGTGGTTAGGACACTTTACATTCATTATGGACTGTCCTCACTGATTAGGCTTGATGTAACAGGTGTGTGGCCAACTACCACTACTGTAATTCTGGCAGACAGCTAAAGCAAGCTTCATTGGTTGTTTTTTTTTATGTATTTATTAAACTGGTTCTTTAAAATTAAACAACAGCCAATGACAACTACGGTCTCAGTGAGGACTACAGAACTTCATTATTTCAACATTATCATATAAATTCCAAAGAGTTTGGATTAGCCAAGGGTACTTGTTTTTGCTGGTCCAAACTTAAAGATTTTACAGAAGTAGTTTGATGCTGTTAAAAAAAAGAAATCTCGATGAATGGTGTTTGGTTACATTATGTTTACCAGACTTGTCATGAAAATTATATTATAAGAGTGCTGGGCCATTGAAGTGCACAAAATAAATCTATATTGTATTGTGTTGTATTGTATCCATCATTATGACTGATCTGAATAATATATAATAATTTGAACTGATGAGTTAACGTAATAAGGTGGGGTCAGAATAATATTCTCCTCAGGCTCTGTACCTCGATCCATACCTGTATTATGATTTCTAAAGTACAGTTTCTTTTCAAAACCAAATGGGTTGATGTAATCAGTGTATACCCTGCTGCAATAAGCTGGATTGTATTGGTGGACTGGATTATTATTATTATTAATTAGTCATTGAGTAGATGCTTTTATTCAAAGCGACTTACAGAGACTAGGGGGTGAACTATGCATCACAACTGCTGCTGAAGAGTCACTTCCAATAGGACCTTGTTTTACGTCTCATCTGAAGGACGGAGCACAAGGAGGTTGAGTGACTTACGCAGGGTCACACATATTGACTCAGTGGCTGAGATGGGATTTGAACCAGGAGCCTCATGGTATCAAGCCCTTTTCTTTAACCACTGGACCACCACACATCACCCCTAAGAACAGTAGACAAAACCCATTGGGAGTCCCTAGTGCTGCACATGAAATCAAAAACAAATCACCTGGTGTTTACCCAGGTGCGGTCTATGCCGGTCCAATGACCCCTGACAGAGGTTCTGGGTTGCCTGGTGGTGTTATGATCTATATTGCAGCAGGCTACTAATTGCATTTGTGACCTAAGCCAGATTTGAAGCAATTACCCACTGCACCACCCCATCTAATGTTAAGTAATATAAAAATCATTACTGCTAGCTGTGGATATAGGCTTTCCTGTTATCATCTTGGGTTTCCCAGCCTTGTGAAACTACCCCACCTGCTGGTACTGTTGAATATTTTTTTAGTTCACAGATATATTATTGTTTGATTCTGGGTCATTTAAATTGTACAAAATACATACAGTATTTATAGTATATAGCAATCCACCTGCAAATACTTAATTTTGCTAAATGAAATATAAAAGGTAGTATATACAACTTGTTTCTAAAGCCATGCATTCATTAACTCAATGTACCCAAGACCCAAGGCCCCCCCAGACCTTACCCTACCCTTACTGTATTTACAGCATTCCAGTGTGACTTTTATTCACAAGTTCTGTTCTACTGAAAAAAACAGCTCTCAATCCAGCCCCTCCTGTTATCAAATACAGCTCTAAACTTCTTATTTGATCTGCCTCCTTCATCTACCAGGTCGGCAAGGCTTAAGGCTCCTCTCTGGAGTACGCCTGTCTTGTTTCTCAGTTCAGATTAAACAAGATCCATACTAAACACTGGGCTGTTTTCCCCTGCTCAGCTTCTCACTTCAGACAGCCTACTTCTGCATTGGAACAACATCTTTTTTTATTTATTTGTCGTGACAATTGATGGTGAACACCTACCTCCACTTACACAGTGATTCGTGATATGATTCTTCTGCCCAACTGTAACAGGAAGAGCAGCCCTGTACAGTATTTGTTTTTAGAATGGGGTTTCCCCCTCCACCCCTGTACAGTTTATTTTGTGTTTTGTATTATGATTTATTTATTTGGTTTATTATGTATATAAATGTCGGCGAACGCCGTGGGTTTTGTTGTTGTATTTATGACGGTGTAGGCGCGTTTGTTTTGTTTTGTTTTTGTGTTTTGTAGCGTGGATGGGAAGTCCCATCCACAATTAAAAACCTCGTGCAGAAGAAGGCCATCTCCCTATTAATTTAATTGTTTAATTTGTTGCTAATCGGGAGATGGTCACCTGCATAAAAGCCGGCAGCTCTCTGCAGTCGTGGTGGGTGTTCGTAAATGGAGAACGGGAGAGCAAGAGGAGCGAGATTAATTTACAAGTAGACTAAGGACAGTGAAGGCACCTGCCCAGCCTGGCCTTAGTTTCAGTTGTTTTTGTGTTCGGGATTATTTTTATTTCAAACCTTTTCTTTTGTCTCTGTGAGCAAGTGTTTTTTGTTTAAATATTTTGTTTATTTTTGTTATTTGAAAATCAAACGGTGCAAGCACCATTGCACCGTACCTGCAGTGCTCTGTTAGTCTGCATCTGGTTTGACGTCACCACTCGCCAGCCTGTCACACCAACCAATCAAATTCTGTTATCTCTGAAATGATCTTTAATTGGCTGAACAGGTACAGGTGTTGGCAATTGCTTCTTGATTAATGGGCGCTACCGTGTGTCTGTTGAAAACTCAAGTCTATTTACACAGCAGTTTTGCAGTTTCCTGTACTTTCATCATGCTTATGTAACCCTGTTTTCCTATACTGTATATGGGATTCACCATGCCTAATCCAGATGAACCACACTTTCACCGTGCTTTTCCCTCCCTTTACTACACTTTGATATGCTTGTTCTGTGGTATAACACTGCAAAGGTTTAAAACATGAAAGAGGCAAAAAGCTAGAAGCAACTCTATATTAAGTGTCTATAATTACTATGTATTTACATAGTAGTTATTTAGTAAATGCATGTGTACATACACATTATTATGCATTGTTACAAGGTACAATGTAACTAAATGTCTTTGCATGATATCACCTGAATCCTATCTGTAACCCTAACTCTAAGCCTAATTCTAAACCTAACCCTAACTCCCTAACCCTAAACCTAACCCTAACCCTTTTCTGATACAATTGTGTGATTACATATATTGTGCAAAAAGATGTACATGTTAAGTACATTGTAGCTATGCATAACTACATTTTGTAAGTATGCATGTACAATGTTATGTAACGACCATGTAAGTACACAGTAATTAGTGACACTTAATGGAAAGTGTTACTGTATTTATATTATCGAGAGTTAAATAATAACAGGCAAACTCATTTTCTTCCACTTGGTTCAAAAAAGCCAAGAAGATGATATCCATCAATAATTAATTTCCCAGCATGTTTTATGACAGTTTCAATCAGTAACACTATTAAATAATAAAATGTGCTTGCTTCCCAAACAACTTTTCTTTAATATTTTTAACAGTGAATCTGTGCCACTGCCTGTCCTGTTATAATAATATAGCCTCCTGACTAGAATAAGAAGATTATGTAAGAAGTAACACACCCTAAGACAGGTGGTGACGTTTAAAAACTCTGCAGAGGTTTCCTCTGTACAGGTTTTGCTTTCCCTTGAGTTTGCTGCTTCTGTGTTTTCTCTAGGTGGCTGGAAGATTAGTCAGTTACCCTTCATTTAATCACATGTCATGTAAATGCATCCTGTTAACTTCAGCTTTATCCCGGACTTTGTTCCAGCCATGTCCAACCACGCAAAACGTTATTAAAGTGAACCAATGAAGCCTCTGACCAAGTCTTTTAATCAGGTCATATTAGTTATTAAACGTGGAATGGAATGGTACTCCAGGACTGAAGCTGTTTTGTTCTGAACTCAAAGATTTCTGAAGGTTCGTTCTTTTGAAACATATTTAGTCTGAAAAGAGCCCACGTCCTGTCCCACGTCAGCCGTCAAAGAGAATTACAAGTGGGGCATGTTGATCCTATTTGTTATTATTTTCTAATACCCAGTGGCCCACTTCAAGTGAATTCACTGCTTGATTGGTTAAAATAAATTAAATCCATAATTTAACCAAATGCAATGTCGCCAATTCTGAGCAAGCTGCAGCCAGTCCCTTGATACAGTCAGAAAGTCTGTGCTGACACAGCAGAATTGGAAACCAAAATCTGCATTTAAACATATATATATATAGTTATAGATCAAAGAGTAGTTTCCTAATGGTCTGGTCTATTTAAAGTGCTTGAATAGAAAAGGCCGCTTCAATTAAAGCAGGGAATTGGAGGCTTGGGCGAATCGTGTTCAATAAAAGCTTAAATTAAAAATACCCCTCTACATCACAACAAAAATAAATACAGTACGTTGTGATACATACGATTTCACACCTCAGAATTGCAAAGTTATAAAGAAAACATTGCTCAGTATGGGATCCTAAGCATTGTTTTCTCAGAAAAAAGGTTAGGATTGAAAGAAGCTTTCATGCTCTGCTGGGAAATGTTTCCTGAATTCCTGGACTACAGCCATACTATGCACATATGCCTAATTATCTCCCTAAGGAAAAAAGGCAGAAGCTCACTTCTGCTTGAAAGTCTAAAGGTTTTTTTTTAGTTTTGTTTTTTTCCAGCACAGCACATAAAGAACCTCTCTTATCTGTCACTCTTTAAAGACACAAGGCTTACTTACTTGTTATTGTTAGCTGTTGCAAAAATCTTCAAGCTTTGCAGACTGTCTAATAATAATAATAATAATAATAATAATAATAATAATAATAATAATAATAAGGCCTGCTACAGCAGACATTTTAGCTGTATAAAGATTTTCCGATTCATAAAGCTTGACAGTGAAAAATTTAGTTTAGGAAAATGTCAGGGAGAGTAAAATGAACATGCTCACTAGAGAAAATGCCTACCTCTAAAACCCTGCAGAAAAAACTGAAATGTGCATGAAGATCAAATTACAATGACCCCATAAGAAAGAAAGACATAGATACAATAATTAGAACGTGTTTAAAAACAGTACATTTTAACATGGTTTGGCAGTGCTGTTAGGAATCGAATAGACTTTGACCTTTGGAGTCCTAGGTGAATTTAAGGGTCTTGATCACCCTATTTGTTGCCTGGATTCGATAGCAGGGTTGTTTAAAGCAGGCTTCAGTTTACGGTAATGCCTCTGGCGTGTGATCAGCTTCTACACAACATTTCCAGATGAGGAATAGAGAATGGTGAGATGGATCTGCTGTGTATCGGCCTGAACTCTGATGATAAATACGGTTCAGTCTCCAGAGCTGCCAATTTAAAGAAACAGCCCCCTCAAAACAGTCTTCACATAAGTGTCTCTCCACTACGCCTTTCCAGGGCTCTTGAAGACTCTTTTCACAAGCCCCGTACTTCTTGTGGCCCTGTGGTACACAGCAGATGGTGTCCTATGTATGCAGCACTCTAGCAGCATCTGAGCAGCATATTTTCTGACTCCTTGGACCAAGGTAAATCAGATGGTTCATTTTGACTCGCTCCTTTTCAATGTTTATTTCTGGGGCCCACAAAATACAATAAGTAAATCATTCACCTAGTATTTTTTTCTCAATTCGGATTTTGTATTGAAACATCATAACAAGCTTATTTTTTATTTTTTATTTTCTTCTGACCGTCAGGTGACCAAATGCGGCCACAAGAAATGAAACACGTGTCAATCGTGCTTGACGCCTTCCTGTCGTTGACGATGGAGACCAGTAGCTCCGCCCCTCTCAATCACATTATGCTGTCAGCTCACATGATCTCAATCATAGCATGCTGTCAGCTCACATGGTCAGCAAATGTTTAAATCTTTCAAAGCATATTGCTGAATGTTTTAATATGTCTGACTCAAAGCATTAAATAAAAAGGTATTATAGGAAGCTATAGACAGTAAAAAGCATGGGCTCATTCCTCTAGTTTTAATTCAGCAGAAAATCATTGTCACAAAGACAGCCGAATGGTCTCGCTCAGCATTTAATCATTTATACAAGCAGAAAATAAAAGGTTGCAAAGACAAACAAAAACACAGGACATGGCAGCCAAAATAAACAGACAAACAAAATGGAATAACACTAAACAAAACACGGTGAGCTTCTATTTTACTTAATACGATTACAAGTACCTCAGTCTCCAATCCCATTCTCCACTCACCAAACACACAACAACCCCGAGTGAGTGAAAACATGTTGCTTTTATGCAGCTGTACCGAGACTTGATTGCTAATCAATCATTCAATTGGAGTCGCGGTACAACTGCACGTGAATTAATAAAGTGCAATTCCCCGTGCTCACATATTATTACTTTTTACTTACAGATGAAGTGCTGTGCAATCCTCGTGCCTAAATACAAATATACATTTTAAACACTTGTGTTACACAGACCCATTTATATCCAGTGTACCAATGACTATACACCAACATTAAAACACAACACATAACACAAAATACACACAGTGGTGGGCACTTTGCCACAATCATCAACAGCTTTTCCAAGATGGTTGGTCTCAGCAAAGAGAAAAATTGAATCAATACAGGGCTCTATTACTAAACTTCCTCTTGACACAAGCAGCTTTATGGTGTTCCCTGGTGTATGATAGCAAGCATAAAGAAACTGGAAGATATGTGCATACACAGGCAGTTTCCAGGAACACCAATGGTTCTTAATTGGCTGTCAGGTATATCTTTGGCCTTTCACACATTCCAGACGAAGCAGAAGGAATTGCAAGGGGGTTTAGCTTTCTTTAAAAAGAAAGAAATAGCCACTGTTTTTAAGAGAAAAAAAGACCAGCACTGGTTGGGTTATAACATCTAAAAAGCAGGCTACTCATGAGAGGGGAGAGGATTGCTCATCTACGAATATAGATGTCTTTATGTTTTCAGTTGATGCAATATATGTTAGCCTTTTCATTTTTGTATTATTCAAATAAAGACGCTGTTGCAGGCTGGTTGCTGTTCTTTATCTTTTTTCTAGATACTGCGTTGTGTTTCTATATCTAGAAGCTGTTCACTGTGATGTTTGTGTAGCCCCGTGGTAATGTAAAAGCTTGCTTTGGTACCTTATTGACTTGGATTCTATTCCTAATTATTTTTTTGTGCTTGATAAACAGTTTATACACCTGTCTCTCCCTTCATTATGTTTTTATACTTACAAAAATACAGAAATTAATACGTTTCTCCAATTTTTTAGAACTATTCTATTCATAACCAACTTTTTGTTTTGTCCATTGTAATTTTCCTTGAAAGAGGAGAATACGTTGCCGGCTGTAATGTCCCCATTTTGAATTGGCTTTGTAGTTCAAGGGTTTTCCTAGAAGTGCCTCAGTTATGATCTTATAAGCAGGTGACATCAGCCATACCAGTAATGGTAGAGTTGTGTCATAATACACTAAAACTGTCACTCTGAAAGATCCTCCATCGCAAATCAGCAGAGACAACTATAAGAAAATAAGTAGACAATGAGATTAATACTGTAGCAGTGTGATTTTGGTAAGTTTTTGGAAATACTTGATAAGTTCTGCAGGCTTCATATCTGGGCCAATGATTTTCAGTTTTCAAGAAAGATAATTGCAACTTTCTCTGTTATGAACGTCTGAGCTGTCAGTCCTTGAAGAGAGGTCTTATTTTAATAGACTTGGCACCGTTTCAAATGGCATTGTACTTTGCTGCTCACTGTGCTGCTAGTAAGGCAACGTAAAAGGGGCTAACTGAATATGATTATTGGTCAACATGCTTGAAAATATCTCTAGTTTTATGAACAAGATTTCAAGGTCCTTTTTTCCATTCCTGTTCCAATACAATGTGTAAAGTTGGAAATTCTTTAAGAAACTCGTAGACAAAGCACCCTAGTATTGATTTAAAAACAACTATTAACTGAAATAAGAACAGCTGATAATGAGTGTACAAAAATCATTAAAGAAAAGAAAAGTTTCAAAAAGACATTGTAATCTGAAGCTACTTATTCTTTCGGTATTACAGTGCTCTTCTGTTATATCATGATCTGTCTAAACAGTTTGTGAAATGCACTTATACAGGGAAATAAAATGCATGCCCTCCTCTTCTACCAATTCCATAATTTATTGGGATGCAATTAATATATTCCAAACTGGTAATGGGATCCTGGGGTTTACATGTTGTTTTATTGCTTTTTAATTGGATTGAGGAGCACAATACCTCAAGTGAAGTGTAGCTTACATTTTTTAGAGTAATTGCTCAGCAATAATAGTTGCCTGGATTATTGGATTGCTTTCCTGTGATTGGGAGGAGGTGAGCTGTTATCATAACTATTATCATCTAATACAGTATTATTTAAACATGAATATACCTGTACCACTAAATTCATTGAAGACATGAGCACATAGCCTAATTGTAACTCAACGCTTTCTATTTTGTAGACCAGCACCGTTTTCAGTTTGTTATTGGTTTTTAAGAACATGTGGTTTTCTTTTAATTTGATCAAGAGTTTTAATGAACATGCACTCTGATAAATTTCTTTTTTGTTTGCCAACAATGGACAGGATAAAGTGCAGAAGGGCTCTGTGCAAAACAAACATAGGGTAACCATAACAACGAGAATGAAACCAGGCTGTGTGTTAACACCTTCTTCAAAATAGTGCAGTTGAGTTCTGGCAAGGTCAACAAAACTACTTCCGGTTGTGTTCCTTTAAAAAGCTTCCCACCCATAGCACTGACCTGATTCAACCATGTTCCTTTTTTACATGCTTCTTAACCTGCATTAAACTAGCAAATGTGTGTCCCAGTTGTCAATTACTGTTAGTCACCACAAAACAGTTTCTAGAGTTTCTACATGGAGCAACGGTTCTACAACGGTTATATTAAGTAACCAGTGATTAGTGCTAATCAGAGGCTGTGAAACTAGCCAGTTGTTTTTCAAGCTGTTTGAATTGATTTCTCTTTCTCTGTATGTTAGCAAACAACTCAATATTGTGTGAAGGCTGTTGGAAGTGGAAAACCGTGTTTTGATAAAATAAATGGATTCAATTATAGCACAAAATCCAACCGTGATTAAGAATCCATAATAACACGACCACAGCTGCAGTACAAGGCTGACAAACACTAGTGCCACAACTACCTTTCAAAATATAATAACATTTTGAAAGGTATTTTGTGCAGAGGTGTTTGCTTTCACATTTTACACTTTCAAAATGGGTCTATAACTTATTAATATATACCACTTTCAATTCAGAAGCATTAAACATATTCTCCAAGAGGTCACGCCAATTTTATTAACAATGTTCCAGGAGTAAGAATGTAATGCAAGATGTTACTGACAGTTACACAAGTACAGCTAGTAGCTGGCAGTTTCAGAGATAAATGACAAGGGAACAATGTGCTGAAGGAAGACCTGCAAAGCTGGCTTCAATGGAGAGTCCAGAATGTAATACAGAATTATAGAATTATTGTGTGAGTCATCGGATGGGGAATAGATTACATTCTGTGTGCATTGGTGCTTTTTAATAAGTTTAGCTGAATCAGTTCAACGGCACTGGCATGTAACACAATAAACTGTCATTAAATCTGTTGGGTTCTGAAACCTCTTCACATTATTTCCAGCAAAAAAGCATGTACCTTCATTTCATTTTACCCTTCTCCTTGAGTGCTGTGAATACCTAGGGAGAATTAGGAGTGACCATTAATATTCCCAGTGGAAGATTTGGCACTCTAGAGGAGAAGGAACCCCGGTGGCATGGTTGTTTCAGGATGCCAAGTTTCTTCATACCTTCCATCCAGTAAGTACTGCCTGTCCTGTAGACACATCAAAGAATCTCTCCATTTAAACAAAGTATGCTGCCAGCAGGCAATTATAGCGATTTGGATGCAGTGGATCAATAAAGGTCATTAAACTTACAGAGGGCTGCACTGAGTAAAAGCAAGGTCAGCTGTGTCCTCAGTGTAACAGATACCGTTTACATAAAGAGGTGAAGAACTGGAATGGAGAACGGACAATCACTGAAAGCTGTGGAATCCACAATGTAACACAGGATTGTATACATACTGTGTGTTCTACGAGGATGAATAGATTACAGTTTCAGTTTCAGAGGCAGTTCGATACTACTGCAGCATACAGGATACGGTTCTGTTCTAAAACATCACTGAAGGAATTCATAGGCTGTAGGAATTCATAGGCTGTCTCTCTTGGGCAATTGGTTGGGAATGTATGGTTGCTATGGGGGATTGCTAAGGAGAGGGCCTCTCTGTACTTATCTGGGGAATGTGTGGGTTGTTTCAGGTAGAGGGTGTGGGGGGTGTAGTAGATCTATTGTGATATACCGGTCCCTCAGCACAGTTGGAAAAGGGAGGAGAAGACAACTGTCCAGAGCTAACAGGAAATTAGAAGTATTGCCTATTGTAAGGGAAAGTATTAACCTTATCTGTTAATGTGTATTAGGGCTGGTTCATATCCTCTAGCAGCAGTGAATTTCTCTGTATGTTAATAATAAAAGCTGAAAGTTTGAAATTGCTTGTCGTGCCTGGAGTTTCTGCTCTCAGGGTCTCAATAGATATTAAGGAAACAGCTGGCTTTGTTTTTTTTTTACATCATCATCATCATATTATTTCTAGTTGTGTTGTTTCTATTATCCTTTACATTCCTGCATGAGAAGCTACGCTACATACTGTAGTGCTGATATTTCTATTTAATGTATGACAGCTTTTTCATTTTCAACCCTTTTTTTTATTTATTTTTTTCAATCTCTCTTCAGGGGCCAGATGGTTGTGATGGTGACATAGCAACGCAAATTTCATAACAAGGTAACACAAATACTGTGTTTATTTTTTAATTCACAACTGGTGTGACAAATGTTCAGCTTGTAAGATGTGAGGTACTCAAGCCCTCTATTCGTCCACAGGGCATGTGAATAACAACTGTCCCAGCGAACACACACAGCTTCAGCAGTAAGCCTGCAGAGACCACCTCCCCACCAGCTAAAGGAACTCAGGTAAGTGTTAATTCAATCCTGGGACACTTCAGAGGGGGGGAAAAAAAGCATGTTTTGCCTGGAAGTGTGAGATTGATGTTTTTCTTTCTGTGCTACACAATGTACATTTGGAACCATAGGGCAAAATATTTGAGAAACTGTGGACAGCACGTGGATTATAAAACCACAAAGCTTGTTTTGTTCCAGATTTGTTGCTGTCAAATATGCTGGAGATAGAAGCTGGATTTTGGTCACAATTGGTTTGGTCACAATTTGAGTCTGTGACAAGAATTTTGACCAGATCATATCTAGTATCCAATGATAGACTGCTGGTTTAAACCTCCATTGACATGACCCCAAACAGCACAAATAAGTAACAAAATACTGCATGTGAAAACAGAAAAAAAATAATTTAAACAAATCTTATCATAAACGCTTACATGGCATTCGATAATTGAGTTCTTTACAGGGCCAACATATACAGCTTTAACAGTCTTTTGCAAGAAGCACTAAAAATACATTTGGATTCAAAGTGGACCATTTACATTCACATAACCAAACTTGATTAATTCCTTAGCATTATAAAATGTATTAAATTAACATTAATGCAAGACAATTAGCTTGAACAACCTCCCAAACATCAATATGCCCTGAGAACTGACAAGCTGGCACTGGAACCAATCTTTTACAGGTGCTGACAAATTTAGAGATGTGCAACTCATGTTATTGCCCTGCAGAGTGCCAAAAACATTTCTGAAACTGAATGAATTGGTAACAGAACCTGACCTGTGACCAGGCGATGGAGAGGCAGCAAGATGTCTCACCTGGTTGTGTGGATCCATACACTCCCTAAGTGTTAGCAGGACCCGAGTGTTAGGAAGACTTGTGAGTTAATATCTCAGCAAATCGCACAAGGCATAGTTGAGCAGTTGCAGTTTTGTGCAAAAAAAATGTATACGGTATGTATCATCATTGTTTTCAGAAATAATCCCCACTCTTAGCCGATAAGAGACAACATTTATTTTTCTTTTATTCAGATTTTAATAACGGTAAATGTAAAAGTAAGGTTGTTTTTGCTCAAGTCAGTCCAGCTGAATATTTCAAATGTCTGTGTACCAGTGTTCTCTGACATGCGTGGGCCAGTCTGACTGCTAGACCAGAACACTCGCTTGTCCTGAAGCCACTGTGGGAAAAAAGTCTGTCCACTTATAGTCTATTGGGATCCATCAAAGAGTGCTAGATTATGAAGCATACACTGCCTTTTAGTCTTCAGAAAGAATGCTGTATATCCACATCCTAATTATAGAAATATATAGTGGTAGATCATCCAACAAACAAGTAACATCTACATTTGTTTTATGATCAGTACTAATCTATAGGCATTCTATGTATTAGCATGGAAGGCTCTCCTACATCTCTTCATTTAATTAAATATATATTCAGAAATGTATGTATAACACAATCAATGCACCTTTAAATGTGTCTAATAAGTGTATAAATTGAATACATACATATCAAATCTTGTCTTAAATGAGCTATTCGATGCTGTAGGTATTCTTTGGGAAAAGTATTTGTATTTCTTTTAAGATATATCTATTTCAATAGGGACACAAAAGAGAAAAAACTATTTTTATTTAGTCCCATTGCTATAAATGATAAAAAAATTAAAATGAAAAAAATAAATAAATAAATAAATAAATAATAATAATAATAATAATAATAATAATAATAATAATAATAATAATAATAATAATAAAATGTTTGTGCCTTTAGGAAAATGTAGTATACTGAAGAAAAAAAGTGTTTTTATGATTATGCTTTCTACCCACTCACTGCATAAAGAAAATATATATATATAGCCACAGTGCATGCGTTTCCACAGCTATTGTAGTATCTAAGCTTTTACTGCCCTGTGAAGTCTAAATGGCTTTTCCATTGTACACGCCCAGTATCAACAAGGACAGCGGAAGTGTTTCTGTCATGATCACTTCCATCTTACTACAGAGCAGCCAAATGGAATCCTTCAGAGACGAAGAGTATTCAATGTGAAACAACACTGAGATAACTTACTTACTGAAGGGAATGCAAATCACCTCGGAGAGTCATAAAACAATAGCAGATTCATAATTCATATGCACTGAAGCTAAAGTGAATGGCTTTTATTTTTATTTTAAAATGCCAAATTTTGAACGTGTGCCTTTTTTTTTCAGTAGACACTGGTGCTAAATGTGGGTGTTTTTCTGGTTTTACTTTTAAGCGTTAAGTAATTAACAGCATTGTAACGACACCTGCTGTTGTCTGAGAGGGACTCCTTCATAGACCTTTCATTTATTCTACAGTGTTTGAAAACACTTGCATTTAGGGATCTATAGTTCATATACAATCTAAATATGTTATTAATAATACTAAGATTTATAATAATATCACTCAATTACAATGCACTTTTGGAATATATATGCGTGTGTGTGTGTGTGTGTGTGTGTGTGTATAATTGCATTTTTCACATATGTAACCACTTATAACAGATCCCAGAGTTCAAACCTGTTTGAGGCAGCTACATAGATCATATTTTTTGACCCCCCTGTTATGTAATATTGGGTTTACATACAACACCTCAACACTGTATTGCCCAGTTGAAATATATTGGATTGCAAAGCATGCAATATTAGATTCTTGAAACAAGTGCCTGGGAACAGATTCCTGTTACTAGTACTTGAATTCATTATGAAGGCAGCTTAAATTATTTAACACTCAACAAGGAGTAAATGGGTGTTTCTCCTTTTATTGTACAATTTTGCTGTTTCGATTGCCACTGAGAATTTAACCTCTACCTTAAATTATCATCCTTAAATGTTCTTAATAACTAAAAACTCATCAATTACCTTTTATTTGTAATTAGGGACATATGTGCTAACAATCTGTCTCTTTTCTAAGAATAAAGTTGGGCATGTTTCTTGTAACCAGAAAGGTAAAGGGCATCCAACAAAGATCTCTTCCGTCTTTTGAAAACGCCTGTAATTGCATGTACGCAGTTACCAATGACATTTGTAATAATGCTATATTTACTCATGTGGTTATGTAATTACTATGTAACAACCTGTGCCATTACTTATATTCTGAAATTATTAAAATAAAGGCATGAGATTGAGGAAGTATTTATTGCAGTTTTTTTAGTTGAGCCCATCCGTATTCAGAATGTACTTCAGCACGGGTTGTACATTCTGTCAATTTATTATTATTATTATTATTATTATTATTATTATTATTATTATTATTATTATTATTATTATTATTATTATTATTATTATTATTATTTGTTGTAGTCATATTACAGCTGTTGTTATTGATTATACTTACAATGAAGTATATATGGGTTTAAAACTTGTATTGTTCCAAGAAACTGAATATCGATTCCATAAAATGTAAACAGGTCATTAAAGGAGTAAAAAGGAATCATACCATACATGCCATTAATTATAACTGGCAGGGAATTATAACCGATCTGCAAAAACACTGTGCTCCTCTATCCCAACAGTATAGATTTAAATAAGTAAGACACGTTAAAAGGATGAAGTCATTTATCTGCTTTATTATTTCTGTACAAGAATAGTAAAATACCTGTTGTTGATTAATGCAACACTGCAAGCTGTGCCACTACATGATATTATATTACCAGTGTAGTTTGATCTTTGAGTATAAGGCAGACCTCATTATTCTGTTATATTCTTAGGAGGATAAATCATTTTTGCAGTGGTTAAGCATGAGTTTAAACCAAGCCTTCACCTTTTACTTGACCAATGTCTTTCTCCCAGGCGGACCAGTCTTTTGTGAATACACTCACTTGTGAAAACGAAAGATTGCATCTAACCTCCACCTGTTCCATATTTTTTTTTTTTTAGTAGTCACAAAATGTTGTGGGAAACACAGCGATTGCTTCTTGCTTCCAGCTGCATTTGGAATTTGCAATCACAGTGTCCCCTAAGACAATTATCCGGCTCAGACGAACCAGAAATCAGACCCAAGCTAAATATACTTCCTCTCCCTGACTTCTTATATGCAATCACATCAGTCTATTCAAAAGATCGATCCCTGGTCCAATTGATGGTATATTGAATTGACACAGCATGTTTCTGCTGAATGCAGTTTATTTGACTCTAAGTTCAGTCTGCCAATTAAGAAGGTGTCAATTAAAATGTAATTCCAGCTGAGACTAAAGTAAAGAGCATTGCCTAATAAGAATGTGCTAATTATCTCCAGTGAGATATTTTTAATGACAATGCCTACTGCTGAATTTTCCACCACTGTCCTGTAACCAAGCAAGGCAGAGCACCTCTGGCACTTACTTTGTGAGCACTGTGCTTCTAAAGCATGGGATCTCTTGCTGTATCACAGGCATAGCTAATTTTGAAAGCTGAGTTTACACACAGCCAGTGGCAATTAGGATCCAAGCATCAACTGAAGTTCCTAGTTTAAAAAAAAAAAAAACAGCTACTGTTCCATTCTGTGTCTTTGAGACAGCATCATTATTCCTGTGTTTGTTTCAAAGCTGTCTTCTGTCTTCTCTTATCTGTGTATTGCAGTTTCCCCACTAATAGTAATAGCAAGTCCATGTCTTTGGTACAGCTGAAGAATGTGTTCTCCATGGAGTACCTCTACGAGTTCCATATTTCTTGAGACGCAGAAGTTGTGTTGTGATTTACTCAAAATGAGACATGTGTTTAAATGTAAGTAATATTCTCTATACACATTTCTCATAATTTTCCCCTTTAATATTATTTTTATTGTTATGAATCCCTGTAATCAGTGATACTGTTATAACACCAGTGTATAACACTGAAGAATTCCCAGCAGAACCATTAACACTGGATAACTAGTGTTTCGTCTTCAATTATTATCAATCTGTCGAAAACAAGATCTTCAATAAAATCTTGTGACGTGATGGCTCGTGTGGTGACATCAGGCCAGGAAATGCAGGTCACAGAATGGTGAGTGAATGCACGGGTTATTGTAAAACAAATATATAGACAAAACAAACACTCCAAACAAATGGCACGATGGCCAAAGAAGAGACAAACAAACCCCAGCGAACATGAAACAAACAAGCATTGTGCTGAGCTCTTTCAGCACGCATAGCAATTGTTGATAGCTTTTGATTTCCTCTCCTCTCTCTCCCGTACCTGCCCCGCTGCACACCCAACCCCATGTGAGTGATTTGTGCCTCTATATATACAGCTATGCCGGGATTCAATTGCTAATTAATCATTCACTTGAACCACGGCACGTGAACTAATTTGTGCAATCCCGGTGCCCACATAATACTACACATCGTAACTGCACGTGAAGTGATTGTGCAATTCCTCTGCCTAAATACATATATACATTTTAAATCACTCTTGCTACATTGCCAACCTTATGCTCTGTGCACCAGCATACACACCAACAATAGCACACCACATAAAACATAAAATATGCACAGGGGTGGGGTGCCCCACCACAGAGCTATTATACAGAAAGTGCAATACTGTGTCTGCAACCAAATCCACAGGACAGTATGGAATGACAGGGAGAAAAATAAGAAACAGAGCAGGAGAAAGAAAACATAGCAATGCTGTTGGACTGTTTGTAAAAGCCCCTTAAACCTGGGCTTTATTCAATGAGACCAGAAATAAAATGAATCACTATCATTCACGTATCAGTCACAGCTTCAAAGAGCACAGTAAGATCCAAAACACTTCAAGGTCAAGTAGCTGTAAATCAGCTGCCCTTGTATTCGTTTGTTCATTGCAATCAGTGAGAGTAGCTCAGTTATTTTTATTGTTCTCTATATCTGTCTTTAACTGGCTTTGAACTTGCTTTGAGCTTGTTGGGAGAATTCTAGTTGCCTGACACTGAACCCAACTTCCTCATTCCTTACAAACCATGTGACAATAGGTTGTGTTACATGAGTGTTTGACATTTCTCAAGACATTTGTGTGTGTGTGTGTGTTGGGGAGGGGTGGGGGTGTGGGGGGCAGTTATATCTTTATTAATAATAAACTGGGCCAAATCTGATTGGTGGGGCTATTGCAAGTGAGGTGGTGGATACTACCGAAGCGTACTGAAGTGACCCACAAGTTTGTTCCCTAAATTATTACAGCCTGCTGTATCGTGCACGATCTGTGAAAAGGTTGTGAGCAGTCAAGTTGAAAGGCCATGTCGTCACATGATTTGAATGGACAGAGGAAGTGTCATCAGTCTTAGGCAACAAGGATAATAATGAAATACTGGATCAACAAAACTCAGAACCACTCGACATGCAAACATCAGAAAAACGTGAAAATGTATGGGTGTCATAAATCTGGTTATGCAGATAAAAAGTGCAAATCGATTGATGGGTAGCAGCTTATTAGCGTGTCATTCTTTACAGATGGGAATATCATACTTCATTGTCTCCAAGTCATTTTATGTCGCATTGTTAGTGTTGTCAGTTATTGTGGAATCCCTGTGGACCAACCACAAGATAGACAGGATTTGACTCAGAAGGGCAATTGTGATTTGACAGCAATAAGAGTTAGTCTTTTGACTGTTCTTTTCAAATAGCTGCAGTCTGAGTTCTTCAACACAACTGTTCCTGGGGGTGATGCAAGGTAAACACAACATTGAATTAAAAAATGACAATAACAACACCCAAATGGACAATAAACAAATTGTCACATAACAAAGGCGAGAATTATATTCATTATGGAAGTGTTTATGATAAATGATACCTTAAGGAATAACCAGGTTAAATAGTCGCTTTTACATCAAAATCAAATCATGAGAAACATTTAAATAAACCAAAATAATTGTCATGCACCCAGAAACAGCACATGCATCCACTGCTGGTATTTGAACTCAGAGACGGTTTATTCAGGGCACAGTTTAAAATATCAATATGTTTTTGTTTGCACAATTCATGTTTTTGGTATTAGCTCCAGTTAACGAATGGCTCTCTTGTTTTTGGAAATGCTAAAGGGTAATTCAAGGACTTCGGATGCAACGGCTATCACAAACTTCCATGTCAGCTAATATTCCCGAAAACAGGAAAGAGAAACACTGGTTTATTTTGAATGAGTACAACTCAAAGAGGACAACAGTGCATATGCAGCAGAGTCATTATTCCTTATTCCAATGAGTTATCTGACATACACCGCAACGCTATTATGGGGACAACATTAATTTGCAATGTGAGGTCACTGTAGTGTCTGTGGTTTGTATGAATTAGCATTTCAATGTATTGCATTATTTTATGTTTTGCAATTAAAGACTAACTGTCAAGCAATGGATGATGGGATAATCGCATACCGAACGTAACCAGTTTAACAGAGATGACAGAAAACAGGTAAAAGTAGCTGTGAAGGGAATTATTTCAGCTTTAGATAATTGTATTTGTTAGAAATGGTACACGGATTGCTTGTCTTGAATTACCAAATGCTCAGAGAGCCCTAATTGAATTTCCACAATGTTTAATTGCTGAATGGTTTTCTAGCAGGGCAATCCAATCTCTGGTTTCATTGCAAACCTTTCATTCATCACCAGTTAACACACAATTCTTTTCCTTTTTGTTCCCAGGGAGATGATTTATTACCCCCCTACATTTATTTTCTTTGTTTTTTGTGTGCTTTTAGTCAGATTGCCAAGACAATTGCTCGGCTCACACAGAGTCAGAGCTGCCTAAGGCTTAGAAAACTGCAAAACCATATTACATTTGCCCTCCAATCTGAGGCCAGACAATAGATTATTTATGAAGCCAGTAAATATCCCTGGTCTGATTATTAATCTCTGGAGTATCCAGAACCTATAACTCTGACTCCGGAAATCTTGCACAAAATTGAGCCAATTTGTTAAGCACAAAAGAGAACTCTCCAAAGAATTTGGAATATATGCCTGTGTCTAGTGTGTGACTGTGGAATGCACAGAATATAGAGGCACCCCAAAGCGAGAAATACAAAATTAATTAACAGGATGACATAACCACAATGTTTTATTCTGTTAAGATCCTCTTCTTAAACTGTAACAATAGATACATTCAGTGGAGAGTTGTGATTTGGAAAATAATTTTGCTTTGAAGCGCACACGTGTGTTGGACAAATTCATTTTGCATCTAAGCCTTGTTATTCGTAAATAAACTTATTGCACGTGTGTTAAAATTAGGAGCTCTTGTTTCTGCACTGACGGCTTTGCAGAAGCTAATGGAACGGATAATTCAGAGTTTCAATCCTTTCTCCCTTCATCTTTAATGAATGCGTCTGAAGGGATTGATTTTCCGTAACCCTGAGTAAAGACAGAAGGTTGGTCCCCAAGAGGTTTTGCTTTGACAACGAAAAGGGTGGATGTTGAATCCCTCAGAATTTCAACCCCCCCTTGTGCACTACACACCTGTGTAGTCATAGCAACACACTACTCCCTATTTAAGATAATGAGAAATACCTGGTAAGCAAACCTCCTTCTCTCTAAGCTCTTGCAACAAAACAAAGCCTGTGAATTTACTTTACATTGCCAGCATATTCACACCACTCTGCAACAACATTTCCCTTTACACATTTAAAACAATAATATAATTACATTACTCTCCTGCTGATGCAACTATAACCCACTCGCTCCATAATCCACCATATATACTGGATATATTGTGCATAAAACCCCCTTGTTATTTAAACCACCATGACGCAGATAAGCAGTGTTACTTCCATATTGAAACATAATCATTTATGAGCAAACAATTTGTGCATTACCCATTAAAAACCACTGGGCAGGATTTTCAGAATGTCGTGAATGTTAACTCCAGCGTTAACCAACAAATAAGTACGTAGCACTGATTTTGGCATTTTCAAGCAGTCGTTATGCCTATTTCATTATTAAATAATCGTGCTGCTGTGATTTCCGAAATAATGATGATTTCCAAAATTATGTTAATATCTTAACGAGCAGGGCTTCTTGCGACTATTCCTTTTGTTTGCGTGGGAATTTAAAAGGAAATCTCTGTTAATTGTCGTAATTTATCAGGAGTTAATTTGCACTTGGAAAAGGAGGGTTTTAATTAACGAAAGACCATAACTCACCTTGAAACAGAAATGGAACAGACTGCAACTGTGACGATACAGAGACCGAGTGTACAGGACCAGGATTCATTTCTTACGGACTGCCAAGATAATTCCATATTTGTAGTTATGAAAATATTTAAGCTGTTTCTATTGTTGTGGTTATGAATGAGATTTAGCCACTTGTTTTAATAATTTGTACCCTTATGGAACGTTCGTTGTATTGCTAAAATGATACACCGTCATTTGAACCTAGTGTGTTGTTACAGAAATGACCAATGCAACTGTGGCCTATGTGAACTGATACATACAGTATATCACAACTGACTTGTACTGTAGATTTTATTTCATTATAAAAATAAAAATTACACAATGTGCAACTCAACCGTCACGCGGCTGTATGCATATGCAATGTTCTAATAACAGTGTGTTCGGTAGCTACTTCTAATCATGTTGAGTTATTTATCTCGGTGGCGAGCAAAGCGTACCACGGGAAATGAACGATTAGAGGAATTCACCGAACAATTAACTGTAAACAAATTGTGCATTGGGTTGGGGGAGTTCTATCGTAATTTAAAAGCTTAATAAATATATAATGAAGTGACAGAACTGATTTTCAACCCTCTCTGTGCTCGCCGTGCTAAAGCTGAGATTGCTTTGACTGGGCATTGACTCGGCAGAATCTGGTGAAAATATCTGTTTTATTCTTTTCAGAAAAAATAAGGGGCAGACTTTAATTTTGTATTTATTTTTTGATACACTAATATTAAAGTACTGCATCCCGATTAAGATATTAAGAAATAGTAGAACCGTATATTCACTGAGTAATTATAATGTATGCTGCCCTGTTTTATTGCTTTGGATTTTTACCAGAGCTTCAGCTTATTAAAAAACATGGATTCAACACTTTAGGGAAATCAATAGGGTTAGCAAAAAACCTAAACAAATAACAGACTGTTGGGAAGCTGTCAGTCGCTCCGCGGTTCAAAGCGTCTTGCTAAATTGTTATTCAATTTTCTGTTTCACACTTCAGTACGCTGTACAAAACCCTTATTGAACACTTTCCATTAAGAGTCTCTAATTACTGTGTATTTACATAGTAGTTACTTATACATAGTTACAATGTTATTATGCATAGTTATTATGTACTTAATAGGTAAATTATTTTGCCAGATATATCCCTAACCCTAAATTGAACCCTAGCCCTAACCCTAACCCTTTTTTCATGGCACACATGTATATGTCATATACAGTGCTATATATATATATATATATATATATATTATATATATATATATATATATATATATATATATTTGACAATCTGTTTAAACAAAATGACTTCATTAGTCTGCTGCAGACAGAGCCCCTAGTATTAGCAAAAGTATGGGCATAATTGTACCAAAGCATTGATATATGTGATTGCTGTTTGTGTTGACTGTGCACATAATTCTTAAGCAGTGTAAACTGACACATATTTTGTGTTGACAAATTCTTGAGTGATAAATTCTTGAATCTACCTTGAAACATGATAATTAAAACAAGTTATTATAATTGGGTAAATATAGCATCTTTGCCTGTATGATACATGGTTCCAAAGGTATTAAATAATGGTTCTGCATAGGATTTTATCACTAAAGAAAATGTGTTAGCGTGGGAAGATGCTGCTCTAAGAAACCAGAAGTGTAACGGCACAGCTAATGCTGCAGGCTGCTCCTTGTGCCATCTTATAGAGTACAGATCCTGTAAAGGGGTGATGCTGTAACTGGGCAGAAGCTGGGCATGAACCGGCAACCCTGCGCTATGCAAATCAGCATCTTAACCTCTATACAAAAGGTGTATTATATGAGTTTGCTGTAGTTGCTGCTGCTGTTTTTTGGGTTTTTTTTCAATCAATGTGTTTAATCTAAGTGCTATAGAACTGTACTTGACACCAGGGGCTTCTGCAAAGTAAATAAAGTAAATAGCCCCCTGGCTCTAACCAATAGACTAGGAAGAAAAAAAAAGGAAAATTGACAAAAGGCTAACATGCCATATAGGGCAAGATCAGGTTATATTCTTATTGATAAACAGCTTGGAATGAATGACAGTGAAACTATTGCTTCCCCTCAGGGACCAAGAGTTGTATAATAGGAGGAAATAAGAATGTTTTAAGATTGTGGCAACCTTCAAACAGCCTAAAAAACATCCCAAAAAGGGATACAGCTCCCTGGTTACTTGTCTGTCTCTCATGAGCTGCTCAGATAAACACTGCAGCGGGATTCCAAGTCAGGGTCAGCTGCAATAGGCTGTGACTGCAGCCTGGTCAATTAGATTCGGTCAGATTGCCAATACATTAAATGTTGATCATGTTACAACCTGTGCTCCCCTAATACACTGTCTGCGGTCAAAGCGGTCTCCTCTACACCTCAGGTGTAGTCTGTGAGATAACCACTAATGCCCCTGGGGAATTTGGAGGTATCAGCAGCTGGAAACAAAGCATTAGCATACAATGATCCAACACAGCCTGCCAATTCACACGCACAAAGTGAGCTGACAGACATTCTGCTGCCTATCTCGTTCTCAGTTCTGATAACATTTGAATGGTTTTGACACGAGAGAAAAGTATGCTGCTTGTAATTCTGTCTGCTCCGTTATTTCTTCCTTTTGTATGGCGGAGAGTGATATTTGAAACCTGTCGTGCTAGCCGAGATAAGTAAGCCAAGTCATGGGTTATAATGGGGAATTACTTGCCTGCCTGTAGGGAGCCAGTGTTCCATCAGTTCTCATTAAACAGTGACTGCTGAAACAATAGGTACATGACCCTGCAGTTTACAAGGAAGGTCTGGGGGTTGCATAAGCCATTGGTTGCTTGGATGCATTTAAACATATAGGACTTCTTTACCTCCGAGCCTGGTCCAAATAACTGCTCAGGGGGTGATTAGGTACTGTATCTGAACAAATATGAATGCAGATCACTGCAGCAGGGTAAGATGTCCAGATGTTTCTGTTGCTTTTTTACACTGTTGTTGGATGTTTTATAACCTAACAGATTTTGATATAAAAAAGAGCATTGTAGCCCTACAATGGAAAAACTTTGCGTTTGATGGTTAAAGTCTGAATACAAAAGCGAAAAAAATACGTAAAATATGCGTAAAAAATACAGCAAATAAACGCTGTAGAAAATTTTATTTACAAAATTATATTTGAGGGCGGTCCGTGCTAGATGGTGGTATATGTTGTTTGTAGCATTTTTGTTCATTCTTTTTTTTTAAGAATGACATCCTGATGAGGACTTTCTTGGTGAAGGTTTGTCATTTTATGGATAACTGGGCATTCTTCTGCCTATCTGTGTACACCCAGAGGTCTGAACAAACTCAGCAGGCTAAAGAAGAGAGTTAATATGGAGAATGTTTGACGAGCCTAAGAATCAATGGAACTGCAGCTCTCTGCCTTCTTGCAGCATTGCTACTAAATAATAGGGTTGACCTTTGAAGTCTTTTAATGTTGTAGTGGATGGAGAAGAGATTTCACCCTCAGAAACACACATGCTGGATGTTAGCACTTACATGACAGGGAAGAAGTACTTGCTAGTCCGGTACACAAGCCTGCATTAATTAAAGTTAATAAATAAGGTTGTTTCCACGCTGTCTGATCTGTAACTCTATTACATTGTCTGCAACTCCAAGAGAAGCCAGTGCAGCAGCAGCAGCATGAGTGTAGTGAAGCCTCCCAATCCATCTGAATCCATTCAAATTGTGACAGGAGCAATACTTATCACAGGCCAATCGCTGCTCGGCATTCACACCCTTTATTGAATAAAGCACAGGAGCAGGCTAGACACTCTCACTTTCTATGACATCACAGAGCATTCTGTATGGATTGACACGTTTCGGTCTGGTTGTTATAGAATTAGTTTTTGGACGTATTATCGCATCCTCGTTGTCCAAGTTTTAATTGGACAGTACTCTCTCCAGTTTCCCCTAGTTGGGGTCTATCTCCATTTGGTAAGAAGTGTCATTATGTTGTCCCAGCTGAAGATTCATGCTGTGTATACAGCAGTAAAAAGCTGGGAATCTCAATGTGGTTCTTGATCAGGGACCGCTTCCTGTTGACGTTATGCAAGGCGTGAGCTTGTTATAGCAAAGAACAAGAAGCACAGTAATTCTTTTCTCCACTAAATGTCACTGTTTCTTCAGCTGTTCTATATCAATATTCTGGATCAATACAAACAAATTAGAGCAGAGTTTTCAGTTTGCTGCATTGATCAGTTTAGGTACTACAGCACTGATCTGGGGAGTGACGTCAGAGGACAGTCGGTTTGGTTTCTCACTTTTGACTATTATGCACTCTAAGGGGTTAATAAAGCATACTGTAGCAAATTATAATATTTTGGCAACCGCTCTAGAATAATATGCCTTAATTGTATATAGCAGTATATACCCTGTATGGAGCAATCAAACCAATTGCTTGATTTTAAAAATATTTTCAAAACTAAAGATCCACCCATGCTTTAGGAATAACTATTTATACAGTGCCTGCGGAACTGAAATCAATAAGGACAACCCAGCAATGTCCATTACTTACACTTAGTTGAAATAACAGGAATATCAATGAGGGATTGAGTCAGCAGTCAATAGCATGACCTTAGCTGTTACTATCAATGCCTCAATCAATCAGCCGTGACGAGACATGCAAAGCATGCAATATATAATTAACTGAATCAAGCCCGTGGACTCAATCCAAACATACAGGGTACTAATTATAAAGGCAGCTGACAATGGCACTGAATTTTAGTCGGCTGCACTTGAGCACGCGAAACTTGGCATACTAATGTCGCTGAAATGATTGTGTTACACATACTTAAACCATAAACAAGCTGTCATGTCTTTAAAATCTGAAAACACAGCTGGACACCCAGTCACTCGCATTGCAGTCGGATTTCCAATGGCCACTCAAGTATTACTCATGGCATGAACCAATCTTTTACTAAACTAAAAGGCTGTCCCCAGAACTGGTTGAAAAACTGAAGTGTTGGTACAATTAGCCAACAGCCCGTGCATAAGCAGACATGAAAGCCTATAGATGGGAAAGCCTATAGACCTTGTTAGCCTGGAGAAGCAACACCGACGGAGATAATGCTTAGGGTTAGTCTGTGCTGGGACCAAGACAGTTTTCAGAAATAATTGCTATAGGACAGCCCTCGTAATCTGGTCCACGTGTTTTGGATCATGGCACAGATTTTAGGGTTAACAGGGCTGGATTTGTAAAGCTATTTACTCCAAGTTGTCATTATCGCGATTTTTATCTGAAGGAACACTAGTTATACTTGTAAAACAAATAATAAAAACAGCTTCACAGGCCCCTAAATTAAATGTCTGAGTTGTTTATTTGGGGGTTGGTAACTTTATCAAGTGTGTTTTTGCTATCTGTAAAAAAAAAAAAAAAACATGCTAATGACGATTTAGAGTAAATAGCTCTGAGAATCTCGCCCCCTAAATCATCTTTTGAAAGCAGCTCCTGTACAATATTTCCCTTTTCTTTCAAAATAAAAGTGGGACATAAGACAGAAAGTTAGCATATCCCTTGACAGGCTGTGCATGCAGTATCACCATTAAATTGCACGGAGCCCCAGTAATGACTTGCAGTAAGGTCCCTCAGGCTAAGACTCGGCTGCCAGCATGCTCTTACTGCTCGTGTCACATTATCCAGAGAAACAGTAAACGTCAGTAGATTAAAAAGAAAACAAGCAAGAAGTAATTGACACAAGGTTGAACGGTCAAAAAGATGATTGACCTAAGTTAGTGCTTAGCTGCTAACTGTCTGCTCGATAAGAACGCTTAACAAGCGATCAGCCAGCTAAGCAGAGGTAGAGTTTCATCAAATCCAATTCATTCTGAAAATGAAAACGTGGGTCAGGCTGTTTCAAACCATCATGATTCTCTTCAGAGCCCGCAGAAACAGAATAGCCTGCAGCCTGGAACACCGCAGTGGGGAACCTCAAGCTTGCACACTGGAATATTTACTTCAAACCAGGAACAAAAAAGGAGCTGTTAGACTGCACTGGTATTGTATTGTTCTTAAAAAACAGATATTGTCCTCTCAATAAAACCCCCAGTTAAACAAAATTAATTCTTGTAAAAAATACCACTCATAAAATGTTCTTCAACAAAAGACAACTTTGTCTGGCTTTCGTTATATACAGTAGCTCAGGGAGCAAAACAAGTAATCATATTTTGTTTGGCCAAATTCTTTATATACATTTTACAAGAAACAGCTACTGCTTCTGTAATTACACTTTAATTATACATGATGTAACATTGTTACTACATGTGTAATTACAGTGTTGTTTCTGTAATTGTGTCACTGGATAAAAAATAAAAAAAAACTTGACTTGCTTTCATAACAGCAGTTGACATAGTTTAAGGTTTGCATATGTTATTTCCTTCTAGAAAAAAAAAAACATATATTTTGCACTTGAGAGAGAATGTTTAGTAAATATGATCAAAGGCTGTTTTATCTATTGAGAAGCACTCTGAAGAATTTTCTAACTGTAACCATGCATTATCATCTCAATACATTATCAGTACCATATCAGATGTGTCTCCAAGTGTATTCCTTGGAAAGTGCGAGCATGAGTCACTGTCAAAACAAAAAAGGGAGCGCGAGTGACATGAAAAAGCTATGCTGAGAGTAACCCAAGTAATTCATTCACAAAATAAAAACAGACACACAGAATCCTGTTTGCTTTAATTAAATTCATTATGATGAATAAAGTATATCAGCAAATCGATGTTAGAAACGAGCTGACAAGGTGTGGATAATCAAATAGTAGTGTGCTGAAAGACATTGTCGTTTGTTTAAATTCATATACAGTGCTGCCAAAGAGGGACAGCAATATTCATGTTAAAGAACAATGAAATGTACAAGAACTCTGAGACTAGTTTAATAGGAACAGATGGCTGTCTCCCAGTGGGAGATCTAGATGAGAGGGCTGTATAGTACTGATACAGGATGGTAAATATAACCACTAACCCACTATCACAACTAGCACTGAAATGTGCATTAGCACAGGGAGAAGACTTGTTTTTGCAGCTTAGGTATAAGTGACTGAAGAGGCACTTATAGCTAAATCATATTATTATTTCCACTCAATCTGGGTCGCAACAAGCCAAGACTGAGTGGGTTACATGTGTGGGTGAGAGCTAGCAATTAATGTAGGGCTCTAGTGTTTGCAAATATTGTACCAGTAGCTATTTGCAATAATAGGGGTTGCATAATTGAAGGTCGCCTCTCAGGTGCAAACCACTCTCAATCATATAGATTTTAGATCGTCAAGTAACCGATGTTCCCGCTCACATACTTTCTACTCTTCACCTGCTGAACCTACATTAAGCACTGGAACCCGGGACCCTGGAGGCAATGGACCAGCCTAGAATCATCACGAGTCTGGCCAGTAGGGGTCTCTGAAGCAGGCAACTTTCTTCCCAGACCCATGTGAACGCAAAGACCAATGCAAAGCTCTCTGTGGTTCCCCAGCCAGGATGGAAACCTCGCTCACCCTGACTCAACAATCGTTTTCCTATATTCCAACCTCCCTTTCATCCAAAAGGTGATGCACAAACAACCAAGCTATTTATATCAGTTTTTACATTTCCACCCCTCCTGCATTGCATCACCGCTCAGTCTGACAAAGACAGGAGGTGAGAATGATTCAACAACATTGTGCAGCATCGCTGCTGAAGTGTGCCCCGCATATCTGGGTAATTACAATAAACAGAGCTTGTTGCGAGACACGTTTGCTTTTAGGGTGACGGGCTAATGCTCAGAAGCTGTCCTCAGCTGTCAAGCGCGGATTGGAAAATGTGTTTTTAATTGTTAGTTTACAAAGACGTAAAGACGTCCTTGAATATGATAACTTTTCAAACAACCGGATTAAGTCTGGAAATATACAGGGATAGTTAGTTAAATCATGACTTTCTTTTTTCTCTTTCAAATCTTTGTACAGTGCAGTGTTTTCCAACTTGGCCTTGGATCCACAACTCATCAACTTAACAATCCCAAATGTACGGCACTAGGTCAAAAGAGCTTTTCATTTGCACTATTTTTGAAAAACTAGGCTGTAGTTTTTAATAATAAATTGCTATTTTAGGGAGTACCTAAAAAAGCATTTGTTTTTTAAAGAAATGTCCCAGCAGTGATCATTAAAACAAGATGAAACTATATTTACAGCTCATTCCCAGTCCTTGTGGTATATAGGAACTTTGTGAAAAATATATTTTTCTAGCTTTTGATAGCTTTACTTATTCCATTTCAATGGAGCCAGTACCCCATAGGAATCTGCAAATACAGTGACACAGTATCTTGCTAAAAAGGGTAGTGATGAACAGCACCTCCTGCAGCATGTAGGGTTATCTCGAGGCTCCTGGCAGACCACGCCTGAGGTGTTCTGCAGGGTTAAACTGTGTGATTGTAATAGTTTAAACCATAGCTTGGACTCCTGGCTCTACTACAGTATATGCCATAAATAAGCAAGCCACTTACTACTTAGCTGGCTACTTATCAGACCCCAATTAACATGAATCGTACACTGTGTTACCTTAGCTAAGGCAGTCCAAGATTAGAGCTAATTGGGGACTGTGAAACCAACCGATAATGTGTATTTGCTTGTGCATATTAATATGGCTGGTTTCACAGTGCTAATCGGGTTCTGTGTGAGAAGACGATACTGAGTGAATTCCTGTTTTAATGTCTCTTTATTCAGAGTATTAATGCTAATTATATAAGGAGGTTGCATGTATATAATTCCCTCACCCACTGCTGTTGCAGATCTCATCTATTTTGAGTTATATAAGTGTATCGGAAATAATTATGTGTCTTCTTTTTGTCATAATCTGTTCTGAATTATAATTTTAAAAAAGGGGAATTTATATAGGCCTACCTTTAGAAAGCCTGGTGATTTATAAAATAAGTTGTAAATGTGGCCACATACACAGTAGCTTATAGCATATCATTAAGTATATCAAAATTAATTGAGTTTTATTTCAGTTATTTTAAGCCCTTTTCTGGCAACTAGTTCGTTGTGACGATACGAGTGGTGACTATAATGCTCGGTGAAGGTCAATTAAATAAAAATAATTCCTGCCTATTTCTGTTCAAGTCTTCTCCCAACAGTGGCAAGGCAGCTGGAGGAGAATGTGGCTGGACTGTCTTCAGTTTGACCTGAAGCGAGAGGAACTGAAAAGACACGCGTGTGAATGTGGCCAGGTTAAAATGGGTAATCGATTGCAAAGTAACACGGCTTGAACCTGCGCACTTCAGAAGAGCAGACACTTGCATGCTCTGTTTCGACTCACACAGGGAGAGCTGTCTGCTCTGGGAGGCTGTTGTGACAGCAGATCCTGTCTTAAAGGGACAGCATTTTTGATTTGAGGTTTTGCATTTATTTGTTTATTTATTCAAATAAGTCTGCAGCACTGCTCTAAAACTAATATTTTTGTGACTCCAGCTTGTCTGCCTGGCTGTCAGCTGACCTGTTATGCAGTTAGCTTACCACACATTATTCTCTCCCTGATTCAAAGAAGTGATGCGTAAGCACATTTTTGCAGTACAGTAAAGTGTGTAAAAGTGTTTCTTTCTGCTCAACCAGAACAGAGTAGGAAGGATGTTAATGCTTACAACATAAAGATTCAATGTAAATGCATATGTGTCTTACTTTTATTTTAAAAAAAGCAATCTAATATATCTTAATTAAATACCACACAATAATTCTTGACAGCAAAAAGGAAGTAGGGATGCTTTGAAAGGAGAAAGATTAACACTTATTAATCTAAGCCTGTCAATCCACCTAGTTTTTATCTTGTAAGCAGTACGAGCATTCTGTCAGAAACAAGACGTGAAGCCTTCTTTTATTACATTATGAATCAGAATCAATGACAAGGAGAGAACTACCCCTGTAGAGTTATTTACACTGCATTTTATCAAAGATTAAACTGCCGTGCTTGTGCTTTCCTGTACAGCCTTCAGGATATAAAAAGCTGGGTGCTAACCGCATCTAAATAACACCAGGCCTCATCCATTATATAAAGAGTAATGGACTAACATTGGCAATATTTGTATTAAAATAAAGTCCTACATCTGCTTTCTTAGGATAAGTTCAGTGGTCTGCTAAAGAGGAATGGTGTTTTCATCACTGTATTCTGCAGCAACCTTGTCTGAGGAAGTTTATTTTCTGAAAGTGATTCATACCAGTTCACAAATATTGCGTAACCATGCCCTACACTAGATAAGATCCCTGGAAAGAGGATACATTCGAAGCAGCGTAAAGTCACACTGCATTTTAAAATATATCTGGAAGAACACTTTTTCAATTGTGGTGAAACTTGGTGTTAACCTTTTTTTTAGTTGCATAAACTATTGAATATTAAACAAGGGTGTCTGTGAATCCATACATTTGTTCATATGCATGTCACACTTAAATGTTTGCATATATCTGAAAAAAAGCATTTATCCAGACAGCATTCCACACCATGAGTCTGACAAACTCATGCTTTAGTTTGCTCTAGGTAACCTGAAATTCTGCATTCATGTAACATGCGGAGAAGAGCTTTTCCTCAAAAAGCGTATTTCTTTCTTAGATCGTTCTACTAAAGAAGACTACGATGTTTTGGATCTTTAATGAGAAGAACCATGAAAGAGACAGGAAGCTATAGTTATTTGATACCGCATGCATATGGAAATGTAATCCAGGCACAGGGGTAATTCGGAAATGATTTCTGTCACCCTCATGTTCCTGACCTTGAAATTATTTGCCCTGAACATAACTTTGATCCTAGTTACCCATAACTAACTAAAAACCTACACATGCCATCATGCCGCTCAAGCACAGTGTTCAGATGGAAAACAGTAGGGCAAAAGAGGCAATTTGCTTGTAGGACATCCATTGATGATCATTTCATCTGATCGTAGGCAGTGAGGAGAGATTGGAATTAGGCATTTCAAATAAAAAACAGAAAGAACAATAAAACAGCCAGCAGTCCGGGCATTGTTCTACCTGCAGCTGGCACTAGCAACTTGAAAAACTTGTTCACAAAGAATAGTCAGTAGAGAAATCAAAGCGCATGTGATAATGTAGTATTAATACACCACTTGACACATTACAATAAGCAACGAGTGGAAACTGCATGCGGGCAGTTCATTTAGGTGGGCACTGTATTTCAGTGCTTGCACATTTCCAGTGAGATCACTCTCTCATTGTTGTGATGCCCACAAGAGAAGTGTGGCATGTGGAATCAGCGCCACTCTGCTTCCAAGGGTCTCAATGCTTAACAGCTGCCTAAAAGAGACATGTTTAAAAATGTAGTTGTCCTCTCAGGCAGCGATCCTTATTCTACCAACAGTGACCCTGCGTTGGATGTCAAGCTGACATCATCGTGAACTGTCATATAAAAAGTGAGGACAATACATGCAGTAATGGGAAACTGAGAATGTGTAAGACGACTTTGTTTTGCTAACAAGACGGCTGGCATGGGTGACACATCACATCATCTTCAGATAAAAAAAAAAGTGAGTTGACAAGTGTTCTTTCGCTGCCATGTCTGCAGAACACCGCCCTTGTGCCAGAGTCTCTGTGAAGCCTTGCCGTGTCTGCAGAACACCGCCCTTGTGCCAGAGTCTCTGTTTATGAAGCCTGGAGGGGAGTTGAATGACTAATAAGTGGCTACATTGCTGTGTCTTGCCTGGGATTATTGTTTGAGGTCACCAGACCTGGATTACACCATTAAAGCATTTTCTAATTGGATTATCACAGTCTTGTCTCCTGATTAAGCACCACATCACTTCTGCACCTGTACACTGTTAACCATTTTGCCACAAGGTGTCAACATAGTATACACCAATGCAGACTGGTAAGGACTGCAGTACCATGGTACTACCGGTGATACTATGTTACCAGTTTAAAACCATGTTTGTTCCAAATCCATTGTGTTCCTATTGGTGGTAAGGCAATGCAGGGGTATGCTAAGGTTTCTTCAGGTTAATATAGTGACATTATAATGACATCCCAATCTATCTATATCAGGGCAATTTTTCAGTGCTTTTTCTCTACAGCTATGGCCAAAAGTTTTGCATCACCTAGAATTTTAGGATTCAGTCATAATAAAATAATAATAATAAAAAAAACTATAAGAACATAATTATGTTATTTTATTGAACATCATGTAATAGAAACTACAAAATGATATTGCAAAAGTCTATCAGAAGCCATAATAGCAGTATAGCATTTCAGGTTAGATTTCTAAATGTCACATTTTTCAATTGTTGTCAGTTTTTTGTTAAGTATATGGAAAACTATAAAGCAGTATTTAACTCAATATAATAATATAACATTATTCAGCAGGTTTCATTCACCTTTATGAAGCAAAATTAGCTAATGCTATAGGGTGATGCAAAACTTTTGGCCAACTGTAAACATCATAAAAACAAACCAGTGTGCTTCCATTTGATGTGAAGTGCTGATATCCCTGCAGTCACCGTAATCAGAACAGAAGAACACAAAAAAGAAGATTGACAAAACAAAAAAAAAACATTGGCATTCACATCTCCAGAGACCGTGACTCCTCAAGAATATTGTATCCCCTTAGCTAGGATCTATTAGAGAAAACAATAGCAAACAGAAATGACCTGCTTTGTGATTAGTGACTTCAATTAAAAATGTTCCTCCACTGTGGCTTTTTTTTTGTTGTTGTTGGGTTTTTTTTTTTTTTTTTTTTTAAAGAAAGGTGTTGTAGAGTTTGAAAGTCAAAATTTGCATTTAAATTGAGAGTTTGTAAAAAATGATTCACAAGAAATATGAAATACACAGGGGACCTTGACAGCTCCCAGTGGCTAGATAATACAGTCCTGGGTTTATTCATCTTCCCAGCTGTGTAGTAAATAGGATCAACCATGACATGTTTTTTTTGTTTGTTTGTTTTTTTAAATTGCCTAGAAGGTTTGTAAACAAGCTCTCTAAAAAGCAATGCTATTGAGATAGGCTGACAAGGTGAAGAAAATGCTTTATCTTGCTGTAATTATCATGCGGTTCAGGTGTTTATTGGGTGAAACGAAAATCAAAACATCTAGGTGCACCAACGTCATATGTGATACAGTACACAGGACTGGCACTGAATAATAAAAAAACACACTTATTTCAGTTAACCTCAGTATTTTTCAACTCAGCGATGAAAGACATTGATACAAACCATGTTATGTTCACAAAAGAAAAACTAAATTGGTGTTATTTGTCAAGCAAGAGCTCATGTTTCCAGCGTAGGTTTTTGAAGTATCATAATGGGAAGAGAGATTGCCAGTATCAGGCTGATAATAATATTGGAGTTTGTTCAATTGATCTAAACCGTACTGGGTCTAAATACCGGCACTGGTTTAAATATTAAGATAGCATTGAATAAAGCATGTCATTTTGCTTACTTGTAAAGACAAAAATACACACATTTGTCAAATACATAATACATTCGTATTACCTTGTTCTGCTATTAATATGTAACGGTAGTTGTAATATTGCATATAGCAGCATGTTTTAGAAGTAATCATATTTAATTAAAGATGTAAAACTGTTGTTTAATAATGCATCATATACTGTAAAACGATTTACTAACAAGTAACTAGATTCTGCTAATAAAATATGTATAAAAAGTACAGATTTTGCTAAATATTATATCTAACATCTAGAATTATGACTGCTTTATTTTTATGCTGTTTGTTTCCGAGATTCTTTAATTGATGTTCCTGTATCTCAACATGTTTCACACGTTTCCCTGTACACGCTGTATTACTGCCTTCATCATGCATGTTGATTATCTCTTGTCACCTGCATACATGGAGTAGAGTAGACTAGGGCAGAGCAGAATGGGTAAATCCATAACTTTAAACACATAATCAGTGAAAGCATTTCACTTTCATATAGCCCCCTGCACATAAACAGACATTACAGTACAGTACAGGAGTCCATACTCAAATTAAAGGCATTTTGGCTAAATGTACAGTCCAATTGATCTGCAGTAAGAGTTTCAGGTGCTGAAAGGCACTGATGCCCACTAAGGCTGTAATTTTCTGAGTGCAATAGTTTGGCAGTGTGCCCCACCCATGTGTGTGTTATGTGTTGTGTTGCATGTGGTGTGTTAATGTTGGTGTATAGGTATTGGTGCACAGGATATAAATGGGTCTGTGTAGCATGAGTGATTTAAAATATATAGTTGTATTTAGGCATAAGTATTGCTTCATGTGCATTTAAAGTAAGTAATAGTATGTGAGCACTGGGATTGCACATATTAGTTCAAGTGCTGGGATTCAAGTGAATGATTAATTAGTAATTGAATCCCGGCACAGCTGTATATATAGATGCAGGTTTTACTCCCTCGGGGTTGTGTGCTCGATGAGTGGAGAACAGGTGTTGAGGACAAAATAAAAAGTAAGCGTAACAATTACTACAGCGTGCTGTCTGGTTTGTTTGTCTGTTTATTTTGGCCTCAAGCACCGTGTGCCATTTTTGTTTAACTCTTTTGTTTGTTAAATGCACTGAGCGCCGCAGCGTCTCAGTTTCACCTGTCAGTACTGCCTGTCTGAGTGTTTCTTTCTGGCCTGACGTCACCCCTACACCCAGCCTGTTCACAAATAGTCAAAAGCGACTTCAGAAAGACCAGCCAGAAAAGAGTTGCAATATGTCCAGTTGGGAAGAATTAAAGAGTAAGTAGTGGGGTTCCGAAAAAATATAGCGTTACACGTCCCCACATGCTGCTACAACTGTTTAAATAATGTACCAGTAGTTTTTCTTTTCATTGTTAACATCATGACAAGTTTTTACTCATTTAACATTCAAAGCTCTTTTCAAAATGGCCTCTCTAGTGCATCAAGGTTTTTTTACCTATTTTTTAAAACTTCCATCCTATAGAAGCATTGTTTTTGAACAGTGAATAAAGCAGACTATCAATTCTCCCAACTTCTCCCAAAACTTGCTAACACAGTTTATACTGACAATATAGTGCATAACTAATTTGTAAGTTAAACTGTACACTAGTTCTTAAATTAAAAAGGGCATCAAATTCACATTTTCAGAAGAACGCAACAGGTGCTGTTGTCAAACATTACTTTGCCAAGTGATTTGTAGATAGCGCCCAGATCTGTTGTAAAATCTTTTCAAGTCACCCCCCCCCCCCCCCCCACCCCACCCTACGGTGACACAATATAAACAATTCATGGCACCATTTTCCGAAGGCGTTATAGTACAAAGCAGATATTAATGAAAAGGAAAGCAAAGCAGCTCAGCTTTTCTTCTCTCCTTCTTGTTTTCCCTCTCTTCAGGCAACTGCCCAAGTTAAGTTGCTGTGTGGAATACTCCAAAGAGCTGAGGTACGGTAGCAAGTCTGGAGAGTGATTTGATGGTTCAGCTGTGAAAAGCGAAAGAAAACAGAAATAAACAGAATCCACTGAACACAAGAACCATCTGACTGAAGTCCCCCTCAGATGGTATGAGGATAAATTCAAGGACAATAAAAGTCAGCATTGTTTGTGCTTGCTGTTCGTTTTGAACACATTTTCATTACATTCATTAGATTTCATACCATTTTACATCTCCCTCGGACATTGTAATAACATGGCAAGTTTACACCACCTATCAAAAGACTAATGCATGTTTTATGGACCCTTAGGTTACAGTATGTACTGTAACATAACAAATAGACCACATCAAGGTTATTGCTCAATATTAAAATCCTGATATGAAGCAAAGGTCGTCCTCTAAATGGAGCAAGAGAGGAAAGGTTTTCTGTATCACTATTCTGGATTATCACATTATCACATTTTATTTGATCTTACAATGCATACTTTGTTACCTAGAGGGGGCTATAATGCCCGAAGCATATGCATATATATATATATATATGTGTGTGTGTGTGTGTGTGTGTGTACTGTAAGATCAAATGAAATACTTTTGAGAATAATTTAGGAGAAGGTCCTTAAATGTGATATTCAGATATATATCTCAAAGAAAAAAATAGTTGGTTCTTGATAAATGTATATTCATAAATAAAAACAAGTTTGAATAATGATGTTGTTAATAATCATTTGTGTTCCTTAAGTATTGAATGACAAGAAAAGAACAGGTATCACGCAGTTTGTGATGCAGAAATTATTCAGACCTCTGTAGGAATGTCAGACTTTACTGCAGGGCTTAATCAGCTAAGAACCCCCTTTGTGACCTTATTAAAAAACAAACAAACTGTGTTTTAATTACACCCTAATGAAAAACTCTAGCAGTCTTAGTGAGGAGGCACTTGCATGTATCCTGGCAATGGGATGGATCTCACACTGTTTAGCAGCTGAGCTTGGGTTGCTTCACAGGCATTTACACGGCTTGTTTTTCTTCATTTTTGTTATTGAATATATGAATACGGTTATTGCATTACCTAACGCCATGCTGCTTAAGACTAAGACTTAACTTAAGAGTTAGCTTACTGTTCTCTTACCTGAACTGTTTCAACACTGCAGACCTGTATGCAGGTCCAGATTGCAGGTCCAAACTGCTGAATGCCATTGCTGTGTACACTGTATATCAGTAAGCACACCTTGTGTGTCCTCATATATATGGAAATCTTTTATTTCTCAGAGGCTCGATCTATTTAATTGCTTATATTGTGGTTTTTGCTGTAAGGTTACTATAGGAAAACAAAGCCAGGTGTTTTCTTAATATCTATTGAGACCCTGAGTGTAGACATGCTAGATAAACAGATAATGTTAATACTTAGCTATTATCTCTGGACAGTTGTCGATGTAAGCTCTTTCTCCCTTTTCCAAACTGTCCTGAGTCTCCAGTATACCACAATAGATATATCTTCCAACCCCCACACTCCCTCTACTTGCCTCAACCCACACATTCCCCAGACAAGATGAGTGAGGCCCCTCTCCTCATCTCTCTTTTCTCCAACACAGACCCTGAATATGTCTCAGCCTGTCTTGACTTGGCAGACAGTCAGCAACTCCTCACTTAACAAAGAGCAGATGTCACCTCTCCTGACAGTTCTCAGACATTGCATGTATAGAACAAGTTTGGTTCTCAGCAAGAAAGAGTTAGTCAATTAAATGATTATTAAAAGTATATTAAAATACTAAAATGATTAAGAGTACTAGATGTTACATCATTCGTTTTACATTATTATTTTAACCCTGTTACAGTGTGTACAGTGGATGTTGTACATTCATTGCAGAATAATAACAGAAACCTTATTCCTTAAAAAGAACAGGCTGCACAAGGATTTCCAACACCATCATTACAAGATCTATACATTATTGATTGTTTTTGCAATGAAAGGTTAATATATACAGGACGATCATTTATTTTCAATTTCTCTACTTTAACATTGCTTGCAAAAGTTTACAGGTATGCTGAAGACAGAAATGGACCCATTCGTTTCCATTTTATTTCTACCCATTTCCATATTATGACAGTTTGATTTTCACGAAGGTGGCATTTCGAAATATAGCTTGTGAGCACCTCCTTTAAGGACCGCAACTCATTCTCTCAAAGAGGATGTGTTCATTTAGCAGGGAGTAGTGTAACATAAAAACTACCTTCTTTTTAAAAGCACCATGCAGAAGCATGACTGCCAGCTGGTGCCATTGATCTTTGAATCACCTCCACTGTCTGACCTCTTGATCTGAATCCCAGTGATTTTTTTTTTCATTTGGGTAAACAGTACATCAAGGACACTCTATGTATCCTTCCAGATGGGATGATTCAATTAAACAAGATTTTAATAAATGCAACAGGAAACTCAAAATGCACAGTAACTAGATCATCCCTGGGGGGTGCAACAGCAGGATTATTGTAGCGTTAAAGGGCAGCAGTATTATTATCTACCACTGTAAAGATCTATACATGTTTTCAGTGATGCACAGTTTCAGCATACGGGTGTGTAAAGCTATTCCAGAGGAGGGAGATTATATTAAAAAGGTGTTGCAACGCTTCTCTTCTTCCTGTGAAGTTCCATCATTAAATTATCGCTGAGAGCAGAGCCGCGGGCATTCAAAAGTGTAACATTATATAAAAATAACAGTATGATTAACGAGGCGTGCTCCTGGGATCCACATTTGTTGGTGTATGGCTGCGGCTCGTTGCAATCAAACAGTTGGAGGATACTGAAAAACATCCTCGCAGAATTAACCCATTTCCCATGTCCTCTTGTTTTTGTTCTCCAGCCACCGTCAATCACAGTAACCAGCACCTGGCTGCATGGTGGGATTATAGAATGTGCCCGCGATGCAATAACTGAGATTTAAATTGTGCATCTCAGCTCTCTGAACATGACTGTGATCTGCACTGTCCTAAATTTAAGTCCTGTTTCTCTTGGTATCATCTTTAGGAACACAAATCACTGCAGCAGCTGTGAAGACTTAAGGATCAGAGAATTAGTATCCAACCCAGCGGTGATTTCCTTTCGATACCCAAAGCTGGTCTTCAGCCCTGGACACTTAATTGCTGCAGCTGTCATTCCTCAAGGAATGAATAAATTAATTAATACGGGTAATTAAATCCACAGGAATTAACAGGGCTGAGTTAAAAATGAATTACTTCAGAACTCAGAGTTAGTGTGTAACATATTCAAGTGTTATTCCTGTGATAGTCAGTTAGAATTCATTAGGAATTTGCAGCCATTATTTTGAAGTGTTACTGTTGTCTCTAATGTTACTGTGTACATTAATTTCAGACAGCCACACAGGTCCATTTGTACACCATATTATTAAGTAAGTACATGTAGAAGCCCCTAAATTAACATTTTACAGTCATCAATTCTGCTGTGAGGGAAAGAAAGGTTTGTCTTTGTTCTCTAGTCCCCCCTCTCCCCACTGTTCGGCTGAGTGACGGTTGACTCGACAGAAACTACAGCAGAGTGTCAAGAGACTTGAAAAGCAACCGAGACTGAACTCCATCCAATTTCACACAAATCAGACGGGGCTAGACTTCCAGGCAGTTTGCATAATGTGTTAATCATAATTCCCACAACAAAAGGCAGCAATTTGCATTTGTTTTTGTTGCTTATACAGATCCTGCTAATGACTGAAACAATAAGAGGCAAAGTTTAGAACGACAGCAGACACTAGTCAGACAGGAGTGATTGCTGAAGCTTAATGTTTCCAAATGATACACACCGTAATGGTGGTTGGTCTCAGATCTTTTATTGTTTCTCCTTTAATTGTTGCTATTTACCGTTGATTGGACATACTTCCGTTACAGGAACTAATGTATGGTGCTTATAGAACAGTGCAGTGAGACACAAATCATCAGCCAGATGGAAAACACGAATTATGGACTGGAGAGACAAAAAGAAGAAGGAAAGAATCACCATTAGCATTAATTAAAAAAAGAAAAATTAAATTCTGTGGTGGGGACCTGACTTTGTGAATCTAAATGATGATTAGATTTTTTTTAAAGGCATCTAGTCTGTGGGTATACCATGGTAAGAGCAAAACAACTTTAATGAATGCTGTGAAAACTTATAGCACAAGGATGCATGGTGAATGGTGCACATAGTATGAAAATTACTATAGAATATACTGCCTGGCTATTTTGTTTGGACTAGTTTATCCAACCTGATTTTACATGGCCCTGGTGTTGGGCATGCTCTCCCAGTATACCCTGGGTCACTCTATAAAGCTGTGGGAACACAAAGCTAGTTTGTGGCTTGGAACTTGGTTTCAGGAGACTAGGTTTCAGGCCTCTGCTTAGCACACCAGGGGAGACTTGGGGCTTGATACAGCAAAGTTGCCTCAAAATAGGTCTCAAGGTCTCCTAGAACTAAGTTTCAAACCACTGGTCCTGGAAAAGTGGCTTTGTGTTGCCTCAGCTTAATGCAGAATGAATGCTATAGTATACTGAACCCTAGTTACGGATCAATTCTGCTCAACAATGTTACAGACCCATCCACTGACACACTCGTCGTCACGGTCCTCTGCCTCTCTACACCAATATTATGAAATATTAACTAGTAAACATTTTAAAAAACGCTATTCTTCATTTTTAGGATTTATTTTATTGTATTTGAGATGCACTCAAATCTAGTATTTATCATTAAATGTTTATATTTTTAGGTGGAGCCAGTACCAGGCAAATATCAAATCACCACTTGACTTCCTTTCTTTGTCAAAACACGAAGGGTCCTAATCTCTTTTAAAAAAAATTAAAAAATAATTCTGGTGAGACTTCAAAGACAAGGTGATAATGTTTCATATTTAATCGTTTAATGAAGTGCAGGTGTGAGTTAATTGTTACTTTACAGTGAGTTCCTTTGAATTATTAATTAGGGTCAATTAGATGACTCCTTCTCAATCTATATTCTTTGTATTTGGTTCCCAAACAGTTTCAGCTAACATCTTTGTAATGGCCAGAGTCGATCAAAATGTCCCCGCAAGCTGTGAGTTGCATACGAATGAGAGCAAAGCCATCCTGTGGGCCATTGTGCTAGTTCAGCTCATAATAAGTGACTGTCTGAGCTACTGTATATCCACGTGTCTAATTGCTCTTCATTTGCATTCTCTGCCGCAGCTGAAAAGCACATTGCCTTTTGGATCACCTTGAACTGCTTGAGCAAATGAATGCAAGGTTAAAAAAACTGAATGAAAGAAAAGGAATTCTAGTTTTCTACCCAGATGCAGACCTACACATTTTCTGCTGCAGCAGGGAAGCCAAATTGAATGTTTTGTTTCATTTTTTTCTTTTTTTTTTTTTGCTCTTAAGAAATATGGATTTTATTAAATGGATCTGACAGTCCTTCTTTAGGAGCAATGCATCATGGCTTTCAGTGTCCTTCTGATTTTAAAGCACCCTATAATGAGTGTGCCCTGTTCCTCTCCAACCTTCAATTCATAAACCTTCTAATACAGAACAGATTGTTTTTGGGAGGGGGGTGTTGCCCTCTTTTGCCATATTGCTCTTGGTATCAGACCTTATTAATTGTAAAATCAATGTATATGATATGATACAATGTGCAGTACTGCTCTGCACTGAGCTGTCTGTAAATATCACAGTCAGAGGCCTGGGCAGCACATTTTCTCAAGACAGAATGGCAGAAGAGCTATTGCACAGGGGCGGCTTTGATAGCAGAGGTGTTTGAGAACAGAAGCTCAAATAATCTCAGATGTACTGTACTGTTTTAACCCCCAGGCAAATTTTAACTAAAAGTCTGCTGGGGTTTTATTTTATAGATTACAATTATTATGCATGCAGTTCATGCTGGTGAATACTCTGTGATTAAACTGTTTTGGTAAAGTGATGAACATCAATACCTCCCTAGTTCAAAAATACTTCAAATACCATCCCTCAACAGCCTTCTTACCACTGACCTTTATTTGGCTGCTAAATGTCCACCAAAAATGGGTCTAATCTCTGTGAGAGTTCTTTGTGTAACTTATCCACTAGCTCCATGCAGCAGCACCACGGACACTGGAGTAGAGCATGTCTGTTACTCAAGCCGATGGGTGCTCTGTGGGAGGCTGCTCATTGTTAATATTCAAGCTCACTTTTTGTGTAAAATGTAGAGGTAGCCAAAGGAAGTACAGCCTTTCCATCCCACGCGATAGAATCCTGCTCTTACAGGACCCGTGTGATTTTCTGACGTGAATCTGAATTGAACGTCACTGCTGGAGAGAGCGAGCAGGGCACTGCGATGTGTGTTTGTGTGTTTAGAGAGAGCTGGAGGAATGAAACAGGCTGCTTGGAGCAAAACTTTTTACAGTCTTCATTCTCAACCACAGACCTTTCTGAAATGCAAGTCTGGATTTCACATCTTGTGTTGCAAAACGAAATGTATACAAAACGCTCAGTATACAAATAAACGCTGTTTGACAGTAAATATGTTGTAATAACAGGGTACTTACCTATGGTTTCTGCTCTTACTATGTAACTATTGTATAATTACCTAATGTAATTACATTTATTCCACCAGCAGTTGCCGTGTAAAAGCTGGAAATGTTGGTAGTTCCCCAGTTGTCACCATGTAATCACATGGTTATGTAAGCCCCATGTAACTTATTTTCTGTATGCCAGTAGAAAATCAAAATGTGTTTCCTTGTGCAGGTATTGCTACCAGGAAAAGACATAACCCAACTTCATTTCAACCAAGAGGCTCGGTTCTTTGTGATTGGATGAAAGCAGAGAAGCTGAAAAGCGCAAGCACAGCGAAAGATATTTGATGTTCTGAAGCCAACTGGGGATACTCCGCTGGATCAAAATGCAGACTTGAAGAGTGCAAGCAATGTGTCTTCTGCCCAAACCTACAGTACAGAGGACGCCTACAAAGACACATACAGATGAGCTGAGAGCTTAGCATTTCAATGCATTGCTATGCAGTCGGTGTGGTGCCGAGGGAGGAGAGTAATTGGAGCGGGAGTTGATATCTTGCTATCTTTTTAACTAAGTTATGATTAGTTTCACATGTTTGCGGATACTTGCTTACTCATAGTATGATGTGACATGTAGAAGTCACTATGTTTTGACTCAGTCTTATGAAAACAAGAAGCATTCAATCCATCTCCTGTTTTAAAGCTGCAGAATGTTTTTGTTTTAATAAATGATTTAGCCAATGATACACATTTTCATCATTGTGGCACTTCTGTCAAAAAAACTTGTAATTACTTGTCATGGCTTTTGAGTTGTGTTTATTTGAATAAAAAAAGCGAATCTCAGCTTTATGCCAACATTCTGAGGAATCTACAAAAGGGTTCTGTAATTATTCTGGGGTCTAAAGGGTTAATAAAAGTTCGAAAACAAAAAAAAGAGGGTCTCCTTAAGATAAATCTATTAAAGATAATATGCATGAATAATAATCAAATAAAAACCAAACTTGTGCAAATCCGATTTGCAATAATCCCACCGACGAGAGTGCGTTTAGACTGCACTTCATACATGCTCATCAGAAACACAGTTGCAACTGCATGGTAGAAGCCACCTGTAATTCATTGATCTGCCCAAGGCTTGTTCACCTTAATCTTGTTCTGATGTTGGGCAGCCTCACTGAGGTGTTCTTCACTGTCCCTGTGGTTTATTGATGTCACTCCTAGTGGTTTCTTCTCCAGCTCTGCAACAGTGGAGGTTTGGGATCAGCAGGAGTCCATATAACTGTCACTACCGCTTTCATTATACATTAAAAACACGTCAATAATCCCCAGTTCTTTGTAACTGCTCAGCGGACAGTTGAATGGGTCGGTGCAGTCGTTGCCTTATGAAATCCAAAAGCTCTACTTAATGTTATTCAGGGAAAAAAAAAGTAAGCCCCGCTGTTGGCCCCAAGTCTTTAACTTGTTTTTTAACTTATAAGGCAGTTTGTTCGGTTCATTGCTCAACAAATGAGCCCCCCCTCCCACCCCCCAGTAACCACACCCCTTTTAGTGACTGTACCAGGGAGTGAAACTGTTAGCACAGGAGACTTGTTTGTTCTCATAGAGATTTATGAAGCTTCTTCTGAAACACCCATCCAGAGTATTGAAGTCCACCTCACTTCCAGCTTTCACAACATGAATGCTGTGCAGAAATCAGTTTACTCTTCATGTTCTTCACCATTACCATTATAGCTTTGCTATAAGAATGACATCATGCAACTCCAGACAGACAGTCTGATAGAAAGAAAACATTCAAACTAGATCACCTCTTCTTTCAATAGATGTTCTGTTACAGGGTGTGGTCAATTTTAAGGGCAGAACAAAGACATAATGTGCTGTGCAATAATTAGGGTTGTGGTATTACAGTGCACAGCTAGTGCAGTTTGCCTCTTTGGTTGTTAAGGAAGTAATGTGTTTTCAATGCTGTCTATATTCAAGACTCCCACTGGAAGCTGAGGCTGAAATCACAAGCTGAAATCCAATAAGTAAAATGTCAGAGAGAAAAGGGTGCATAGAAAGAAAGACAGAGCACAGTACAAGTCCGTCACTGTTGCCTTAATAATTCAGTGTGAAAGGTTTTAAGAAAGCAATAAAAAAAAATATGCTCTTTGTCGTGTCAACTGAAGGAAATGTGAAGATTTTTTGTTGGTGGATTTCATTATTTAGTTATTATTGTGTAAAGAATAAATGTCATGTGATGTGTTCTCTGCCCTCTTCGTTTCAGGTTGTATACAGTTGTTTGAAGTAGCTCTGAGTCATGTTGTCCCAATGTCGTTTCATTATTGTCTTCATATGGTTGTTGCCTGGAGCCGACAGTATTTTTGACTTTAATATTCTCGTCTCAGTAAATAAGAACTATTCAGTGGCTACTAGCACATTATCTGCATGCCTTTACCTTACCAGTCATTTATTTTTTTGAATTTCTACTAGACAGTAAATTATGTTAAAATTGCACTGATCCATGCAGTGATAGTTACTGATGGATGCAACAGCCAACATTTTGTTCCAGCTGAGAGACAGCCGTAGCTCTGATGAAAGCACACCAGCATAAACACTTATGTGTTTGCTTGTTTGTTTATTGGAATTGTGTTATTCAGGTGGCTCCACTGAGATGCCAGCATCACTTCCACAGTGACACGCTGTCAGGAGCAGCCATGAGGAAAAACAGCTTCAATGAAAATGGTTACAAAGCCAGGCTAGGAGAACGCTTTAGGCTGGCTTGTTTAATGGTACATGCATAACTATTCAGAAACTGTTTTTAAATCCAAAATCCCATTTGTGGTATTGGATAGTGTGGCTCAATTATTCAGAAAATTAGCTACAGTCTGCTCGCACACCCAAGCATTCAGGTTACTTGACGTTGTACTATACCAGGGGTGTCCAAAGCTGTCTCTTACAGTCCTGGTCTTTGTTCCAACCCTGCTCTAAATTGTTTAATTAAACTCCATCTGGACCCCGAAGTTAATCAAATCATTTTACCTGTTAAACCTGGAGTGGCTGGGCCTTTCAGGACTGTGATTGAACACCCCTGTACTTTACTATTAACCTGTACTTATCCAGGCAGAACCCAACTGAGACCAGAGATATCTAAAAAGCAAAACTAATTAAAAGATTAAATAGAGAACTCTTTCGGATAATGCCTCACTACACTATTGAATGCTTTCCCTTATTGAGAATTCCAATTTAATCACAAGGTGAAGATTCAAATAGACAGAAATCTTACTTGGATTCAAAGCCACACTTAAGTATTTGCCAACAGACATTAAAAAACTGCTGGTGCTTCTCATCTCCCCACCACTGGTACGTCACACGGCATCTGTCTTTCCATTTATCCCATCTGTGCCATTAACTTTGTTACACTGTGCTTTATTAAAGCAGACAAACGTGGTTACATCAGGCCCTCTGAAATGAATGGTTTCTCCCTCTCTTCATTTTACAAAATCAGTTTACTGAAACGAAATCCCAAGATCAGCTTGAGCCAATTTCTTGAAAACCAAATTATTTCCTTTGGCAGAAATCCATTCTAATTCTGTCGCCAATATATTTTTCAACCACACTTTATATTATTAACATATAACAACAACAACAAAAATAACATTAAAAATCAACATTTTGTTATTTGTTAGTTAATAATAATCTATTATGTATAAAGTATTAAAAGCAACCAAACTGAACTACAAATCAGGCATAGACTATCGTTGGAACATGACTGGAACACAATAAATTGCTAATACATGCTGGTTCAATAGGGAAGATACTTACCAGTGTCAGAGGTGGAGGAGAGGAAGAGGGTTAGAAAAGATTACCCCCCTCAAAACAAGACTGCATAATGCATGTAAAAAGCTGCCCCATTAGTTAGTTACTGCTTTCTAATTTTCCAAAATCGCAATTCAATTAGCTCAAATACACCCAGCGCCCTTCAACCCTTCACATGTTCTGTTTTGCTCTGCATGAAGATAAAAGCAATGTGAGCTACGTATAAATGCAGAGCATTCGCAGCTAAGACTGGAAAAGAGATTTCGGGACAAAGAGGTAGATTTCCTAGAGTTGGTTACACAATTTGGAAAATAAATGATTTGGCAGCTATTATAAGCTGCTAGTTATTCTGCAATGGTTTTGATGCGGGGATCAGTTGCTTTCTAAATGCAATCACTGGTATTAGCAAAAGAGGATACTTTTAAATGATGTATTACCTTCAGCAAGTCCCTTCCTAGTTTTCAAAGCTCATGACAGTATATTCAATTGACAACACTAAAGCTGTGGCACGCAGCAGAAAGCTAAATATGATGCTTTTGAAGTCTGAAGATCAAACATCATAGAACCCTTTTTGGCTTTGATATAAAACCAGTGTTGAATCTGCAAATTGCATCCGCATTTTGTGCAAATGACCGGGACAAAACACCAGGTAGTATTGAGGGTCCACTTACCTACCCTCATGCAAATGTATTGCCATTGGCTTTCAGTGGGCTTTTAACATTGCTGACTCCTGGTTGGATGCTCAAACCAATACATGCAATCTTAGGGCTTGGCACTTGTCTTACAATAATCGCTATATGTGCTTTATGGCACAGATATGATGCCATGGTGTGTATTAGTTGATACCTTATACCTTTTGGAATGTCATAATGTGACATTGCACCAGTGGTTCATAGCATATAGCTGCTTTTGTCCCAGCATTGTCTTTCAGGACAGAATCGTTGCATTCTGATTTTAGCACCACTGTATTGGCATAGAATATAATTTAGTAAGGGATGTGCATCTAAATTAGTTGGCTTATTATTATTATTATTATTATTATTATTATTATTATTATTATTATTATTATTATTATAATAATAATAATAATAATAATAATAATAATAATAATAATAATAAGTAGTATAGTGGGAGTATTAGTAGTAGAAATATTAGTATTAGTGATCACACTGCCCCACAAATCAATCCCAGTGTAATTTCCTGACAGCTATACCAAGCAACCCCTAGAAGCAGCTTTGTATGGCTCTTTGCTTCTGCGCGATTGTAACTGCTTTCATTTGGAAAAGCGGTAGCTTGTTTGTTTTGTTCCAAAAGGGAACAAGTTTAATTTGATAACTCATCTATAACTCCAGCAGCTGCCCTAAAAATGTCATCCTGCTCCAGTAGTTTTCTCCAGAGTCTGATTCCCTTACTTTGCACCATCCTCAGTCGTGTAGATTTGTAGAGATTGTGTGTTGCGGACACATGGAGGGGGCTAAACAGTGTCAGGTCTGAATACCACCAACTGTATCTGTATTTCTTTTTTTAATCTACAAAAGAAAGTTAAATTGCAGGTTTGTCCTCCTTTTTAATATTTTAACCGTGCTCCATCACCATTTAGATCAATGCATTGATATATTTAAAATACAGGAAATTGGGTTTTAATAATCCCGGCTAATCTGATGTATTAATCTGGTTTATTAATCTGATGTATTAATCTGATGTATTAATCTGGTATATGATCAAACAGCCTGTAAAATTAGTGGTATCAGAAGTCTGGTTGTGTCTGGTAATGCTGAGTGTTATAATAATAAAATGTACTACAGGAGTTCATGTTTGATATATAGGCTTCCATGGTGTTGATTTAAACAGCAGTAGCTGCTAATACTCTTAACATTAGACCTAGTTATCTACAAAAGTTTTGCATCACCCTAGAATTTTAGGATTGAGACATAATTTAAAAAAAACTATATGAGCATAATTTAGATATTTTATTTAACATCATGTAATCAAAGAAACTACAAAATTATATCTCTAAAGTCTACCAGAAGCTATAATAGTAGTATAGTATTTCATGTTAGATTTTGAAATGTCAGTTTTTCGTTAAGTATGCAGAAAAAACTACAAAGTGGTATGAAATTCAATATGTTAACGTAACATTATTCGGCAGCTTTCAATCGACATTATGAAGCAAAATTAGTTCATTCTACAGGCTGATACAAAACTAGTAGCCATAGGACTGTTTGAATGTGAAAATGACAAAGTGCTGCATTGATTATAGTACTGTCCCATTTCACATATTATACTGTATGTGCACAACACATAGCAATACTTGAGAGTGCAAGAAAGCTTTATACATGCATATCACGCTGTTCTATACTGTGCTACTGTGCTTTATAGCCAGAACATTTGAAATCTGCACTGCTAATGACTTACTCTAGCTCAGACGGCTGCAATGCACATATTAGTCCTTGGCACTTGTCATACAATAACCAAAATGCAGTATGTTTTATGGCACAGATCAAAACCATTGTGATGGTTGAAATAACGCTTTCAATGCAGTTCATACCACATGAACAGGCAGATCATTCGTTTTTAAACATACTGAAATAGGCACTACATTGCAGTATGGATGCGGGTTGATGGCGTGTTCGTCGATTGCAGGCACAATCGCTGATTACAGTACTAACTTTGTCAATGAGCTTTCAGAAGGAACTACAGGTGGTGCACGTGAATTGCACCATTATATTCGATTTGCATTTCCACTTTCCATCTTCAGCCAACTGAAATGGCTGCGTCAAAAATGAATGAGCCGCCATGTTCATTGTTGCAATTATAGGGACAAACTCTCTTGCTCCTCAGTAATTGTTTTACTGCTCCCATATAATGGAACAAATTAGATCCATTAGTGCACAAAAAAAATCAATGTGTCCTACACATACTGTATAATTTGTCATGTCACATTGTGAGTCTGTGAAAAGGTACTGTATGTGTTTATCATTGTTACCTATGAGGGAAGACAATTGCCTATTGCGGGATGTAGGAGCTAGCTAGTAAGGGTGGAAGGATCCCTCTGAATGTGGCAGGATTAGGATGCATGGCTCTGATTTGTCCAGGGTGGGTCATACAGCAAAACATTGTTTCATTCAGGATAACTTTAAAAAAAAAAAATTTGAAAGCTACTAAGTGAGTTGCCTTCCTGATCCAATATCTGCTTTGACTTTTGGTTATGGCTGTTAGCATTTACTGTCTATGAAGTGAAGGGGTATTAGATTGCAGTGAGCTTTTGACCTTTGTTTGACCTATAGATAGTTCATTGTGAAGGGTATTAATGTGAATGATACTGTGTCAGCTTTTCCTTGTGTCAGCCTTACTTATCACTAAGCATCTTAAATACTCTGCTCACACAGCTCCGCCTGCATCTTGTCAAACTGAGATTCCAAGTCCTCTTTCATCAGATCTGAAAGCTGTCTGTCACTCGCAGCCCCTTCACACCCCACCCCCACTGCATTTCACTTACTGCACCAAGCAACAATATATTAATAGCCAGAAGGTAGGATATTGTCTGCAGATTGGAAAAACCTGACAGTTTGCCAGGGAATGCAAGATAGAGCAAAAAACAATTTGGCATGGCCCTTTGATCATTTGATCTTCTGCAGCTCGAACATGGATATAATTCTAGAAGGCTTCAGGCCAGACTATTAGGGTCCAGGTAACATTTTGTTTGGTGCACAACCCAAAAATGTCTAACATTTTATAAGCAGTTGTAGGGCCATATGAAATCTGTTTTATTATTTTGTATTTTCTGATTTTTTTTTTTTTAAATCTGTAGTTCGTGTTTTATAACCATAAGTGTTTGACAGCAATGATGATGCTAAAAATGCATGAAAAATATGATAAAAAAACTTTCTAAACAAAAGGGTACAAAAAGGGTACAAATTGGCACAATGTAACAGAAACAAACGAGGAACATTGTAAACTTAAAAAAAATCAGAATGTAGGCATTTTTAGTAGTTTTTTTTTCAACACAAGCTGAACTATTTCAAAATAGATTTAATATTTTCATTAATAATTAATGACAAACAATGTAAATAAAAGCCTAAATATTTTGATTTATTGTAATTTAATAAAAAGACAGTTATTAATATCTCCCTGAGAACTCTGGAGAAAAAACTTAGCCGCTAGACCCTACACTCTGCAGCAGTCAATGCAGTACTATCCACTCAGAATAAGTTCTAGGTAGTTGTTTTCCCCCCAAGCGATAACGGTAGCTATTACAGTTAAAATCATGCTCGTGTATGGTGGCTCAGAGATGCAAAAAAAAAATGTTTTCATGTGTGTTCCTTGAAGCCTCTTGTAATACAAACACTGCGCTGTTTCAATGTCATTTTTTAAATACATACCTATATATTTTGTTTGTTTAAACTGATTTTGTGGCAATGTCCTCGGGTGCCTAATTCCATTTTTATCTCTGAATTCCTGCGATTCCGTCCATGTTCAAAGGGCCCTGCAGTTGCCATAATCAGATCCGTTGTGACTAGGAGATTTTATAAAGGAGGATATAATTGTGGGCTGTCACCTTAAGACCTCAATAACATTCCTGTATCCCTTGGCTAGTTTGCATTCTGTTGCACCAACAAAAAACAAACTCTTCACCATGATCAAAAATATGGGCTAGTGGGCAGAGAAAGACCACAATATTACACTTTTATTTTAGCTGCTTGGTTGGCAAGACTTGTCTTCATTGTCATTCCCTGCTGAAATAGTGCCCTAAGGAAACACTGCAGTGTATTAATCTAGAAATGTGTTTAATTATTGCTTTGCAGTTGGGGGTAAACTGATGAGATTGTGTACCCCATTACCAGTAATGGAAGACAAGTGACATTTGGTACTGTAGATATGTAATTAATAAAACAAGGCTACACGCTATGAAACGCATTAAAAGAGTGTCTAGCAAGCATGACAACATCTGAGCAAAAGCAACAACAGGCGGCACACAGCGCACTCATAACAGTGTATTTATAGTTTAGACTGGCTTGATTTATGAGGGTAGCTAAGCAGCTGGGGCCTACTAACAAAACTTTAAAAACGTTTGTGACCAGGGTGGCTGCTGGTGACGTCAGACCAGGAAGTTAGACATACAACACTACTGTGAGTGAAGCGCTGATGTGCGCGTTTAATAATAATAAATGAAACCCTGTCACACTGTTTACAGGAATGTTTGGTTAAGGAAGCCTGATTTTTATTAATGAAATAAGATAATCTCTTCATGGAATCCTTTTCAACTGTTTCAGAGAACACTTTCAAAGCCCTGCTTAACCTAAGAAATGTTTTCTACTGTCTTTAAAAAACAGCCCTTGAAACAGTCATTAATGTTGTGTCAATAAGGCCTTTTGTGGGTTTGGGGCAGAGCATGTTGGTCTGCAGTCTCTATGAATGGAAAATGGCCTAATGAATTTGGATTACTGAAGCTTTGCATTCTTGGCACAGACAAGTGTTAAAACAAGAATACAAAAAACCTTGCACGTTCTAATTGGTAACACTGGTCAAGGTTTTTTATGAAAATGAGATTTTAATTTGTCGTTTACCATCGGATTTTCAAAATAATTAAACCCAAGCTGTACCCACACTCGTTCTTTTATTAAATGTGTTCAGCAATATTCCTGAAAGGTTTTAAAAGTTATTATAAATGAAGTGCAGTGCAGTGGGGATATCGAAATGTCATTAAGCAGCCACTACCTGAATTCAAATTCCTTTAACCAAAATGTGTGCAGTATATCTGAAGCAGCATTTTTAATTGCTTACAACCTCTAAACCCCTCAATAATGAATAAGTAGGCTGGTCACATCCTGTCTTTTGTGATATACATCGGATTTATGCCAACTAGGGAACAGGGGGACATTTTAAGATGAGTATGTCAAAGTAAGAACACTTTGGAGGCGTATTTCAAGGGCAGATTTATATCGGAAAGGAACAAAAAATCTACAGTGAGTTTTTAGTGAAATTATATATTTTTCATGTGAATGGTAAATGTAAAAGTGGATCATTTGAACAGTGTGAAGACATACCAGTATTGTTATTGTGGCTGATGTAGCCAATGCTGGTCAATACAGAATGATCAAAAGCACATCTTTTATGTTTATGGTGTATTTGCATGATATCATTCTCCCATCACACAACATGATACGACTGTACAGCAATTCTTCAGGGATTCTGCACTTCTCCTGTCACTGGCAGTTCTATAAAGTGCAGGGGATGCTATCCAAACTATTGAGATACAGACAGGGGAAGATGCCAGCTCAAAGGTTTCAGGCAATACAGGCTGTATCCTGAAAGCAAGTAATGAATCAAACTGACTCAAACAGAACAAAGAGCACAGGGAGTAACACAGGGACTCTGCTAGGAACCCCACGACATTGTCCATAACCTGAACATTAACAAACGGTAGGAGGTTATGGTGAGCCGTGTGAGACTAGAAAAGGACAGTTTGTCCTTTTTTCCAGTGATGGCTTGGCTATGAAGACTTGCCTATGGAATCAGTGAGTGTAATCACCGGTCCCATTCTGACCAGATATACTGGATCGTCCCTCTGACTCACTAATAGCAAACGGAAAGCAGCATTCAATCATTTTTCTCCATAGAGTGTGCATCATAAATTATAGAACTCTGCGAATCCAAACCCTGGTAGCTTGAACTGACCTATAAAACGAACCATGCTTTCAAAAATAAATCAGTGCTGATAGCAGATATAAAACCTTCAACAGCATACTTCTTCCATAAGTGTGTACAACATTTATAGCATTCTCTGTTTGTTTTATTCAAATGCACATTACTGACTGCTGATGAAATGTAAGCATCAAAAATATTTCAAAAGTCTAGACACGGTGCTTTTCGTTCGGTTTTTCGTATTTCGTATCCTAGGGGGAGAAATGTACAAATGATTTATTTATTATCAGATCGTAGCTTTTATTGTGGTTTTTAATGCACCATCTGTATTTATTTCATGAAACTTTCTTCCCGGATCACTATCATAAAAGCATGTAAAAAAAAAAAAACCTATTAAATACCTATACTTGAACGTCATTCAGGAGTTTTGAAAATAATAAACAGATCCAAAGTGAAAAGCACAGCAATCAATCTGAATCTTAATTTAATTAATTAATTTAATTTAATCAGATTTAATTAAATTAATTTAATTTTGTATTGGATACAACAACAGAGAACATAAAAATAGAACATTTAACATGGAAATATATTTTTAAAAGTTAATTGTAAATGGATGGTTTTCACACTTTTTCACCCACCCTGTGGTATAGGAAAGGGACCTAAAATATCACTATTGAAGACACTGAGAAAAAGATTCTAGTAAAAACATTTGTTTCTGCTAGTTTCTTTTAGTATTACAACCTCACAGGTAGCCTACCATGTTCAGCAGAATTATTTTCAAAACCAAAGTTAATCAACAACACCTTGGTAAGGTTCCTACCATCTGAAACATTTCCATTTGTCCACAAGCAGCCAGTATTAACAACCATGCCCAGCAGCTCCACTTTGGGATGTAGATTACAAATCAAGGAGGACATTCATTTACATGAACACTAATGAATATAATTCAATGCCCAGGTATTCCTAGTTTGTTTATTTGTTACACTAACAAGTGTATGTTTTGTTTCTTTTTCAGAAAGATTGTATTTCCCCTAAAGTGTTTTTGATAAGAGGCAACCCACAAATTGGCAGAGGATGCTGTAAAGCACACACACACACACACACACACACACACACACACACACACACACACACACACACACACACACACACACACACACACACACACACACACACACACACACACACACATACTGTATCGCTGTTATACTGGGATATCCAAAGTCCCAAACCTTGTTGCAGTTACCCTTGCAAGTGTAATTTGAATTCATTCAGAAAGTACCGTACTCCAGCAATGTGTTTTCAAGCACACACTACCAATGAATCTGCTCTGGGATGCCTTTGCCCACATTCAACCAGATAAAACAAGCCTAGTGTTGTCTTTGAAAGCCACAGACCTTCAACATCTTTAAAAAGCTCTGCAGCTGTGTGTGAGGCCTCACAAGTCTAACTTCTCTTGAGCTGCTTCTCCTTTTTCTGGTGGTCCTAATGAATCTGCTTCAGGTTTATATACGCATCACAGAACTCGCTGGCTTGGGAAGACTACGGCACAGAATTATTTATTACTTATTTAAAAGGTACAAAATGTTAATGTTTTATGTTATCTTGTTTCAGATAAATAAATAAAGAGCCCTACCCTTGCTTCTTCAATTTTCTAAAATCTAGACAACAAAATAAAAGACTACGCCTTTCTAGCTCTAGCGCAGCCCGGGAAACACTCACCCTAGTTTTAGCTTCCCAGAATGATATGAATAATGGCATTCATTGAAGACATTCCAGGTTTTAAGGTATTAAAAGAACACAGCAGTTTAAATGAGAATACCGGTACTGTGTATTTAAATCTATTTTTCAATGTGATCAGTCAGACAATCATTGCTGTTGCCATGGCTTAGAGTTGGGTTACCCAATCCTGGTCCTGGAGGATCTATTGTATCTTCTGGCTTTCAATCCACCTGAGTTCTCAATTACTTAATTGAACCCTTAATTGAACTATTCATTAGCTTAATTACCCCTTTTTCATTTTTCTCAGCTTTTAAACAGTTGGAGATTTCAAGTTACCTATACAATTTTACAAGCAACTTTTTAGGGGCAATTAAAAAGGTCTAATTAATAACATTATTAGTTCAATTAAGCAATTGAGAACTCAGTTGGAATGAAAACCAGAAGACACACTGGGTCCCCAGAGCAAGGATTGGGAAACCCTGGCTTGATGTTTGAGAAGCTCTGACTCAATAAATAAATCATTGGTGTGAGCCTATTATGTGCTTGGAGAGATGCACTCATCATTTCTGATTCAACACCTGGCCACAGCACATTGCAAACTGTGCTAGAAAATGCTTCTGCATTCCTGTGCATCCCTAGGTAACGTATGACAAATCACAATTCTGAGCACTGTCATTAAACCAACCTTTGCTTTAGAACAGCCTCATTATCACGCCATAGCTCAGAATCAGTAGTGTCACAAAACTCCAAACAGCACACAATGAAAGCTATTAACATAAGCCATGAAGAAAAGATCAGCACTTCTTTACAAACATGCATCCTATAGATTAATGTATTCTGACATTATGAGGTCTCTCTGCATGTGTCTATAATGCATTTCATATTCGGTAACTCTAAACCTTTTTTGCACAATACAACCCCAACTAAGATTTACACATTAAATACTACACTTTATTAAGTAACCACTAAATACACAGTATTTAGAGACACTTAATATAAAGTGTTAACTTATACATGTATGCTTTATATAAATTCAATCTGGAGGACTTTTGGAGTTCTAATGTTATTTTGAAGTTTAGAACACGCTTTCACATAATCCTGTTTTTGGCTTCTTTAGTCTCAGTCTAGTAACAGTTTGTGAATAGCAAGCTGAACTGTATTCATATAAATAGACACTGAAAAATAATTCCTTCAATACCTCATGAGTTAAAGCTTTGTGAATAGGGCCACGCGTCCCAGTCATTATTTATAACACCCTCTAAAAACCTGTGTGATGTTTCTCATCTGATAAGGACTAATTCAGGGAGGGTTATTAATCTCCACTGTCCAGCTGCTCAGTCCCTCCACTCTCACAATGACAGTAACTCAGATAAAGAACTGTCTAGAAAGACATGTATTACTGGAAGCACTATCCTTCCACACAAAGCGAACTTGAAGGAAGTGAGGAACATCCTTGTCATTACGCGGGCCCTGGAGAAAGAAACTTTTGAGCAAGCTTTTTTTTTTTTTTTTAGAGGATTTGGAGTTTATTTTGACCTTAGATTAAATTTGGAAAACACTCTTAATTAAAGTTGCATGAATTGTATTTTATGAAATGAATGACGAATATACTGAGGTAAATTTAAGTATTCAAAAGCATTTTTTAGTAGAATTTTATACACGCAAGGTTGGTTCAGCCAGTCAGATCGGAGATAGACATTCATTTATTCAACAGTAACAGCACAAGTCTAACCCAAACTATGTAAATTCACCTTCAGCAATGTATTGTAGTTACAGCTATGGCTAAAGGTTTTGCCTCACCCTATAGAATTAACTCATTTTGCTTCATAAAGTTGAATTACATACCGCTTTGCAGGGTCTTTTCTATACTTAACATAAAAACTGACAAAAACTGAAAAAAATGGTATTTTGAAATCTAACATCAAATTCTATACTGCTATTATGGTTTCCGGTACACTTCTGTGATATGATTTTGCAGTTTTACAGGATGTTAATGTTAATATATATATATATATATATATATATATATATATATATATATATATATATATATATATATATATTTAAATTATGTCTCAATCCTAAAATTCTAGTTGATGCAAAACTTTTGGCCATAGCTGTACATACCCTGCTTAAATTGCAAAGTTGACTATAAGACTTTACATTAATAATTAACAGTATCCTGTTAGACAGATTAGAAAATGACAAGAAGGTAAAACCCTCATAGTGTAAAATCATTGAGAGCTAGATTCAGCTCTTGCTGATAATTATATGCTGGAAATTGAGGACATCTCCAGGGAGTCCGGTATAGTTCAAGACTTTGTTCTAACAATTATTTTATTATCCTGCGGATAATTTGTGCCACTATGTTTGAAGAAGCCATTCTAATATTCATCCGTGTTTCCTAATTAAAGTTACTTGATACACTGTCCTCTAGATAAATAAGCAAGAATACATTATCTTCCAATACCCTCTTTGAAATCAGACACACACTGTGCATGTGATTCCTTTCACAAGTACAGTATATTTATTTTTCATTTCCCTTGCTTCTCAGATTCTGTTCTGCAGAATTTTAAATCCGGGGTCATTTAGAGTTTGTTATCCAGCAGTGGGTTTAGGAATCACGTTGAGTTTGTTCTTAGCTTATTAGCGTATAATAGATGTGCCTAGATAATTGGCTGTATTTAATTAGAGTGATAATATTTTGATGCCCACTGCCAGTTTGATATACAAGTGCACAATTGTGTCAGAAAGGGTTAAAGTTAGGTTTAGAGTTAGGATTAAGTTTAGGGATGGGGTTAGGGTTATATGGTACAAAAAAATTTACACATTAAGTACATTGTAACTATGCATAATGACATTGTAATTATGTGAAAGCACACATGCATTTACTAAGTAACGACTATCTCAATGCACAGTAATTCGAGGCACTTCATGTAAAGTTTTACTCTATAGCATAACTTCCCTAGTCTTGTATTCTTCACGTCTGTCTCTCTTTAATCCGAAGTGCCTTGTAATCCAAATCAGCCCTTCCATAACGAAATACATTACCCAAAAAAATCACCATTCCCTGTGTATAATTACAAACGCCATGCACCTTGTATTATCAACAATGATGATTGCAAAGAACGATTAGCAATGTCGAACAATGCATGTTGTCACAGTGTGTTACTTTATAATTAGCAACTTTTTAATTACCAGAACAGTTTTTGGCATTTTGAATCTCCTTGCGCTATTACACACATTTATTACTGTTTTCCAACACTCTCTCTCTCTCTCTCTCTCTCTCTCTCTCTCTCTCTCTCTCTCTCTCTCTCTCTCTCTCTCTCTCTCTCTCTCTCTCTCTCTCCCTATTCTCACTAAAGCAATTCAATGTGGGGGTATGCTGCAGTAAAGGCTGTCTAAAACGATATGTTATATAAATATGTTCCATTACAAGAGAGGACAGGCAATATATACTAAACCTCAAGGCATTGCCAGGGATGATTCAAACACAAAACCACACTCCAATCAGTTTTATAAATTCATTTACAGAGCTGTTTTTCACCAATCAAAAAATGATTTGTTTTTAAACTTTCAATGATAATACAGGTTCTAATGTATGTAACCCCTAGAGGTAATGAGCCGTCTTTCTTATGCAATAGAATATACTGAATGAAGAAAGATTTTGAATTGTATTTATATGAATACAGTGTGTTGACTAATTCCATCATAATTACATCTTAGTCCAGTAGCAGCTTCATACAGACTCTGAAAGTTAAATTGCCATATTGCTATTTATTTGAAACGAATGCTGAATGCTTACCCTTCCTCATGGAGGTTGGTCTGTATATTGAGGCTTCAGAACACGTTTATAATGAATACCAAAAGGTAAGGAAAATGAAGCTACTCCCATGGGAAAAATACACAATGTTTAATAAGGCGGCAATGATATTGATAATAGACATCACAGTTTGACTGATTTAAACCACTTAGTATAGCTGACGATAAATAGGCAGGGGTGGGATTTGATTGCTCCCACCTGGGTGAACCCAACAGCACGACACAGATTTAAAGAGACACCACTGGTTATGCATGTAAAGCAATAGGGAACTGGGTAACTTTATATGCTGCTAAGCAAAAATAATTTTACTTCATCCATACAAGCTTACCATCTGTCTATCAAAGGTGGCAAACCTGTCCATCAATCTCTTCTGGTACCCTGTGATGTGCTAAGTAGATAGGAAGGGTCTTTGCACTAGATATTGCATTTCATCTTTATTACAACAAGATTGTTTTTTTTTCATATGCTTTATGCTTTAACATGCAATCAGGTCTTTGCTGGATTAGTGTGCATTGAGAGAGGTTTGGAGCTGAATTTAGTGTCACAAATTGGAACAATGAAATTGAATTCTAGAGTTGGAATGCATTGGTCTAGAACACCATTGCATGGCTTTTTGTGGCTTTGATTGGACCATTTAAGAAAGCCCATTTAACTCTGCTGGCAACCAAATCAAATAGGTTTTATTAACGCTGGTATAAAAACAAAAAAGAGATCCAAGAAGTGAACACTGTACACAAGTGTTTTATATAGTGAGAATGCATCTCAAATATCAACGGCAGTCAATTAGCTCGCCCCCAAACAGTGTTATCAAGAACGTGTGGAAGAAGTGTATAAATAAGATTGCTCGGTGAACCTTACAGACATTTTTCAATACAGATTTTCAAATAGGGTCATCTCCATCATGTGTAACTGCAGTTTCTCAGCATGTAGTAGCTGTCAACTGTGAACAGAATCATGCAGCGTATCAAATAGTTTCTGAATCAAATCTGGCATCCATAACAGCTAATTGAGTTATGGATTGTATGGCTGACTACATGCAATCATTAACGTCCCAAGTTCAAGGAATATAGATCATATACTCAGAGTATATTGAAAGCAACTAACAACATCAGAGGGATGACTTGAATGTTGTTAGGGATGTTGGGTGAAAGATACTGAAATAAGGAATGATTACAGCCATAGGAGAAATATATTAATTACTACAGTACTTAACACATTGTTCAGTACTGTGAAGGGTCATTTCATAGTAAAGAATAGTTTACATGAACATTAATTAACTAGATATATGAAATTATCTGATTTTAGATAACAAATCAGCATTCTGGAAACTGCAAAAGGCAGTGTGGATGGGGATATTTTCAAAGGTTATATGCTGTTTTATTTTCCAATCACTCTGTCACAAATAACAAATACGCAGCCTAATCAATAGATGCGATACCTTTATTGTCGTTTCAAATGAATGAGAGGGATTGAGTGAAGTTTAAGGGCTACGTCTGTGAAGCAATTCTGTTAGGTTCTATATAGGTCTATAAGGGATATAGGTGAAACATGGTCCTGCTGAATACCAATATCTCACAGCCTGTTCACCAGCTTGAACCTAAACAAAAGGTCAGGCATCAGTCTTTTTCTTTTCTAAAAGGTTGCAGTGTATTTTCAAGATATGGATTGACAAGAATAAAAATGAAAGCATTGCTGTAGAGAGTAATGACATAGACGCCGCATCAAGCTTCTCACAGCACTCTGCCAATGTGCTGATTTAATTTCCATTACAGCACAGCAAATAGGCAATATAATAGACTCTCCAATGGGCTGGCACTATTGAAAGACTTTAAAATCCATGCTGCCAAGTTAATATTGCTGTAAGATATACAGCGTGGCATGTGTAGGAGGTTAAGGGACAAAGTTCTTCGAATCAAATGTAATGTTATTGCGTGTGCTGTTCTGTGTTTTATTACTCTATACCCATCAAAAACGCTGTCATCCTTTCCTGAGCTTAGTAATACCATACAGTTAACTGAGCGGATCTCATCGCCAGCATTACTGCTTTGAAAATAAAGCGCCGCAACAGTTTGCAAACGTGAAGACACAAAATAAAAGAACAAACCATATGGGCCAAACAGAAATATTAAAGCTAAGGACTGACCAACTGACCACAAACTTACCTCTTTCAAAGTGCGGTCCAATATGGTTCTGACAGCGGACCAGCTAAGCAAGGTTAACTAGTATATAGGATATGCCAGGCACATTTTTGTTAGACCTTGACTAAGGGTGGACAAATAAACAGCAAGTACCAAATTGTATTTTAATAGCTATCCTTACAAGTGAAATAAACCCAGCACCCGATGAACATTGCAAGCATATTGTGTTTATAAAACAAGCAAAACAGATGGAAAAGAAAGTATCTGTAACCCTAAATTCAATAGCTGAATTCAGAGAAACACTTACCATAGCTCAAACATTGCAAATGATGAGCAATGCAGCGTGCAGTAATTTAGAAATTTCAAACTGTCGTTCTGTCTATGGCTTTCAATGAACGAGAATCCCAAATGACATGCGGTAGAAAAAAAAATAATTAAACGAGAGTGACTAACTCCTTCACTATAGACATTGAATATTTTATGTGTCCTGTGAATGCAGGCAGTCAAGTCTTGGTAAGACTTGCTAAGACTGGATGGAAAGCAAACTCCTTTATAAATGGCCTAATTAAGCTTCTACTTAAACCCAAGTTAATGAGTTATTAAGCAAGATGATGTGTGGATGAAGAGTTTAATTCAGAACAGGCATAATTAAGCAGGCTTCAGACCATGGCTGTTGCACATCAAGGTGAAAGTGAATAATCCTTTGGGGCAAGCGTGTTCTTACTTGCAAAAATGACGCCAAGCGTGAAAAAACTCTTCTACGACATGGAAATGTAAATTTCATGCTGTGTGCATTTTCCTTACATTTTCCACTGCAATTTCAGGTTGGGTATTCTTAAATTGGATACATGTTGCTCTTGGTCACAATTTAATCCGTTCACTAAAGCACATAGGAATCATTTCGAAAGCAAGCTACCGAATCTGTTTTTATTTAATGTGCATTTTTGAAAAACAAAATAAAGCCCTCATTTAAATGTTTTCCAACAGCAACTGACAAAAATAAAAAGAACACATTTTTTGTTGTTTATTTTTGCAGAGAGCGCCAACATCCCAGGTAAAAGAAGTGTTTATGGGGGAGGTGGCACTATTGGACTGACAGTAAAACCCTGACACTGTTAAAATGCAACAGATCTAGTATTCCTGTAGTGTGAGCAGATTCAGCAGGTCAAACATTGGGTTGGCTGCCGAGAGTCCTACTGTTTGCATTGAGGCGTGAGAGAAGTGCTGATTCTTCACCATTCAGTACCGTTAAGGAGCAATCCTGAAAAACAAACATTAACTACTCTGAAATGTCAAAACCATTACCCTGACAGATTCACAGACCGACGGTCAGACATGTCCAGCCAGCAGACCAACAAATGAAACCTGCCCTTTGGTTGCCAATTACTGTTCTTTTCCCCTTATAGATCCTCCTCCGCAGGCACACAGCAGCAAGACTGTAGTTGATTAGAGTTTAGACAGCATACGCCTGGGACTTGTGTGCATTCAGAATCGTTAGCTAGACTGCACAGCCGACAACCTGCTGCAGTGAGGGGCTGAGCCACAGAAATGTGCCCCGCAGCTGGGTGAATGTGAAACAGAAGTGTCTTGTTCCTCTATCGGCTTCTAGACTGAGGCACAGAATTAGGCGGCAGGAGTCTGGGTAAATTCAAAGCTCAATTTGAATCTTACCTGTGCAAATACTCCATTTGCATGAATCCAGATGCTGCCTGTCTGATCATGAGATAAGATGCAAAATGGAGCTGATGTGTGTTACAAATTGCAACTTATCCAGCTTTTCATTCCTCAAACAGAGGGCCGATTTGGGCCATAATAAAAAAAAAATAGCTTGGATTGGTGTAACCCATACGGTCCTATTTTAATTCAGCATTTTTCAGTGAATATCCTACCTGTCTACCCATCTTTAGAAACCTGAGTCAGGCTACAATACATTTTAAGAGGAAGAAATCTTTTTTTTTTTTTTTTTCTTAAAAATATGGTATGCTGACTCAGTATTTTTCAAATGTTCAGTTTGCATGTTTCAGGTATTATTAGCAATGTTATAAAGCATAGCAATGTTATAAAGCACAGAGAAAACATGGTAAAGCATAGACAAGCATTGTAAATTATATCGAGGCATGGTAAAGCATATTAAAAAACATGGCAAACCAGGGTAAACCAGGGGAAAAGCGTGGGAAAACTGTAAAAATACTGTTTTAAACTTTTACAAGGATATTGTAGTTATGTATTTATTTTCTGTGAGATACTTAAAGTACCAGCACATCCTTCCTCCTTCCTTCTTTTAGCAATGCCAGGACTGTTGAAGTTTTATAAGGTTTACTGTGTCAGAATTACTGCTTGTCATAATGCTGAATTGTGAAATAATTATTTTAAATGTGCATTCTTGGAGCATGATCTGCACTGTGTCTGTGTGCAACAGTACTGTACACCATCAGCCCTCCGAGTGACCAGCACAGCCCTGATTCTCCTGGTTTCTTGTCATTGCATACTTGCACATAAGAGTTCATAATTAATGAGGTCTAACCCTCAATTGTTTTGCATTCCAGGTGGATTCTGTTGAATCTGAAGCAAAATATAGCTAACAATGTTTTGTTTTGTTTTTGTCATGAAAAACCTATAAAACAGCCAATAATATTTTTAACCCTTTGCTGCCCAGAGTCCAGTATATAATAAAACGTATGTAATATATAATAAAATATAATAAAATGTCACATATAATAAAATATAAATATAATAAAATGTCACAGCAAAAGGCAAGATGCTAATTTTCCCTGACTAAATCTTGTTATAACTTCATACTATTAGTCGTGTTCATTTAGCCTATAATCAATCATATATGAAAGACATGTTGGGAATACAGTATTTAAGTACAGTAATTAAATTGCTGGTTGCTTTGGTAATTTCATGTGTTTTTCCCTGAATCTTGAGCACCACCTAATGGTAGTTATGAGTTGTGATTGTTTATAAACTTTGTCTGATCTGAACTGTATATATGTATACTGGTATATGTATATATATGGTAAAGATTCAGTTCAGTAGTGAGATCAATGCACAGTATACATGAGGCACACTAGGCATACAAGATCAAGATCACTAGCAGTGTCTGCAGTTGCAGTTCAATTGCAGTTTAAGTGCACTTCTGCAGTCTTTTGTTGCAGACAGCTGTGTCAGGTTTACGGTGAAATGAAGCGTGATATTTATAAACATACTGATTCTTAAATCTTCGGACCCTAATGAAACAGTCATGCTTTCAGCTCCTCCCTGGCAGCCTGCCTGGCTTGACTGCAGCAGCTACTAACAGGTTATTTCTGTTATGCTGCAGATGTTTCATACTTGCCAATGATTGTTTCAAATCCGCTGGGATTTACATGCAAGCACTTTGCAGAGCAGGGAACATCTAACCGCGAATGACTCCTATTTTATTTTAAATAGTTTGTAAAACCACGAGAGATAGCGACAGGAATGAAAAGTGGTTTGGCAATGCAAATATATTTTAACACACAGGTGCACACATGTTATAAATCTTATATTAAATTATAATATTGAATGTCTTGTATTCAATATCTTCCATATCAGGATTGCAGACCGGTTTGGCATAAGTTATTCATTTCAGTGCTTTGCAAAATCCGAATGAAATAAACCAATTAAATTGTTGATGCATGATTGCTTCAATTAATTCACGACCAGAGGTACACAAATGGATGCTGAATGCCTTCGCCTTCAACTGCAGCAAAAACTTATTTGATTCTGAGCTGATTTCAAATGCTACAGCACCTAATAATCTTAAAACTGGTGGATCTAAAGAAGAAGAAGAAGAAGAAGAAGAAGAAGAAGAAGAAGAAGAAGAAGAAGAGAGATGCAGAATCACAGTGAATGAAAGATAGCTTGGATTGATGTGACATAACACTAGTTGAGTGTGTTGATGTGATACACTAACAGCCAGTTTGATGTGCCTGTGACAATTCGTTGAAATTCAACCCCCATTCTGTAGTGACCACAGCGATTTATCTTTAAGACTCTAATGTAAGTAATGGTGCATGGTTTATAGAAGCATTTTTTAGAGACACTGATCCATGAGGTTTTTAATAAAGGCAGGACTTTGAGCAGTATATACAGGATTAATGTAGAGGTTTTATTAAGAGGTGACATTCCTCACACTGGAATGTCCAGTATGCACTGATAGGAGAAATTGCTTTGGTCTTTATTCATGAGCTACATAATTAAATACTATATTAGGACCACCTGTGATTTGCAAGCTGCACTTTCATGAAATTGCAGTTAACAGATAAAAGGAGGGAGCCTGGTGAAACCTGCCACTGGCTACAAACATAGGCAGAGCAAGGTGAGAGTGCAGCATGCATATCTAAAGAACTGCTTTCTCTTTCCTTTCAGACTGGTTTGCTTTACTTTACAAAATACAATTTTATAGGTTGGTTACGTGCTGTAAGCACCTTGCTTTCGTTATCAGCAGCCATGCAAAGTGCTGTCGTCTGCGGAGCCAAAAGCTTGGAAGTCATGTCAAGATTACATAATGCTCTTGTTAAACCCAATTCAGAACACTGTTTATCAGCTCTTCTTACCTCACTACAAGATATATTGGTTATTTCATTGCCCCTGAGAAGATACAGACACATTCTGAACTGTATGAGCTACTGTATGGAAACAGGTTAAAAGAACAAAACCCCTTCAGTTTAAAAGAAGAACTAGAGAGGTAACAGAAGTTTAAAAAACCCTAAATGGTATAGCTAGATGTCTGTCTGCCTTCTGTGCTAGCTTGCATTATATAGTCCAGTAAGGTTTATATAGTACAGGCAAAAAGGAGTCCCTTTTAAATACTTCCCCAGCATTCTGATGATATTCATAATGTAGCATTATAAAGGCTGGTGAGGTTTTTAATGGGAAAGCCTCTTTCATCACTGTCTAAAGATGTGTTTGAACATTTCTGTTACTGTGAGGTCATATGGCCGACTTAATCAGTTAGTGTGCAGACAAAAAGTGATACACAGAATACAGAATATATTTCATTCTATACAGTTGCCATGGAAATGAGTCAATGCTTAGGGCAGGGGGCTCTCCAAGGTTGAGCGCATTCGTTGACGGTTTCTCCTGATCAATATCTGGAGGTCAGAATAGTTGGTATGTTAAGCCATATGTGTTTATATGTTCAATCCTACAAGATTTAAATGAGCTAATGCACTTGAAGACTGTACGTCACATCTGTAACTGCATGCATGGGGTCTCATTCCAAGTGACCGCCAGGAACCTGCCACACATTGATCAATGAAACATTTCAGCAGCAATAAACTTTGAGTAGCTCTGCACTGGGAAGGTTGACTTCAAAACAACGTGACATGGCACGGAGATAAAGGTCAAATGGTCTTGAGGAAGTGAAGGTGTCGAAAGCGATGAAGGTATTTTAATAGTAACATGTTTATTGGTAAAATGTGCAGGTGTCTGAAAAAGTTTATTTTCGGTTGTACTGAAGTATTAGTTTTTTTTTGTTGTTGTTCTTTTTTACTGTATATCATGTATCATGCATTTATCTGTATTTAAAGTATTATGGATTTTCTTGTTGCTACTGCATCTTGTAAAGCGCTTTGTGATGGTGGTCCTCTATAAAAGGAGCTATATAAAATAAAGATTGATTGATTGATTGATTGACATTTTAGCCTTTCATCTTGTATGGTTAATCCCAGGCTTTCCTGTTGCTGTTAAGGGTTTGCTGTTCTGTCTTATGTCTTAAATAAACCATTTTGTTTCTGACCCTTAATGACAGATGGTCTGAACCCTAATTAATGCCCTGCTATCTGTCAGACCAGCAGACCAGACCACTGCAGCACACTGGCAGACATGGAGCTTGTTTAGAATGCAGTCAGCCCCAGGAAGAAAAAGAGACAGACACTACTGCATAGCACTGCCAAGCTTCACAGGATTAAACTGTCCCTATGTAAAGGAGGCACCCTCTTTACTGAATGCAATGCAAATCATTAACCCTTCATTACATCGCTGTTCTGCAGCATAATCAAGGACATGTCTGGATGTGCTTAAACAGTACAGGAACTGCTGCTTCAGACACATGTGTCCGATTGCATCACAAAGCTTCAATCAAACTTCTTTTTACAAAAGTGACTTTAATTAAAAGGCAGGGAGCAGCTTTTTATGCTTTGAGTCCGGGGAATGAGTCAGAAACAATGAAACACCTGATGATAATACAGACACTACAGCTCTGACATTGTCAGTGACTATAATAAAGCAAGTTCAGTCACGTGACGTACTCGTTACATACTGTATGCTGACCCAGTATCTGTTCAAAGATGCTTTACTGGCAACTACAAGGAAGACAGTTAGCGCCAGGCACTGCCAGTTGCGTTGGTGTTGTGACATGGACACAACTGATTACCAATGTCTCAAAGTGGTGGAAGAGTGTATTGATAATGCTGACCCTGCTGGTGACAAGAGAGATGTCAGTAAGACATAAGCACAGATCAATGGACCTTTTGTATTTAGCTTAAGGGTAATTTCTCTATTTAACACTGGCCCATATCATTTTAATGGATCTCTGTGGTATAATACTTGCCCAGGGATTGAAAAGTAACTAGAAATGATTTGCTTCTGTATGTGGTCTAAAGATTCTTCACAGTACAGTAATTTAAAGCACAGACAAAGAATGGCATCATGATAGCTAATATTATGCAAAGTACAAGCAACATAATTTATCATTGTAAAGGAATACTTAGGGCTAAACCATGTGGGACTTACTTTCACGGAATGCAAATTTAAAATAAAGTAGTTGTGATGAAGATTAATCTTGAATTCGGGGAACAGAGAAGGTTCAGGCGATCACTTTCTCTGGCTTTGAAATTAATGAGTATGTATTAATGAACATATACATAACAAACCAAACATTAATGTATTAATGAACATATACATAACAAACCAAAACATTCTGAAAAAGTTGCATAATGATTCGTTTACATGGCAACATATAGTGAAGTCACTGGCATTAGAATCAGTTCAAGATACTGGAGTAGTACAGTCGTGGTGTTGATCTATCAAGAGCATTTGGCTGTATGCCGTTGCCCTGTCACTAAAAATACTTTCCTACTACAGTTGTAGGATCATTAAGTTAATTATACTTTTATGCAAACTTGCATTTGATTAGTTCCAGTTGAATAAGAATTATAATGAACAGTACAGTCAAACAACAAGAGGGTTAAATATAACAGCATCAGTTTACTGAATACAGAAACTAAAAGATTGGAGTCATACAAAGACAGAAATAGATTAGTTAGTTTTAACATAGATAAATTGAAAGCAATTAGGTTTCATGTGTAAAGGTGCCGATCAAAGACCATGCTTAACAATCGTTAATGCCTGGACAAACAGTCCGCTTGTTGAGCATTGTCACTTTAAGCTTCCTCTCATTCTCTTCTTCCATGATGACCTTCAATTCCAGAAGGAATCCAATAGCACATTCTATGTGCTTGGTCCATAGAATCTTCAATAGCAGTGGATCTAACACAATTCGTGCTCCTGTAGATTCTAACTTGTTCGGCTGAAGAAGGTTGGTTGGTTTACGACAGGTTTCACCAGTCGGTCTCTGCCGCGCTTCGTCCTGTTGCCGGTCAGTGCAGCCTGTCGCCTGTGCCTCCATACAGCCATTGATGCAGAGACTTGTGGTTATGTCAGTACTGTTGGGACACACATGAGTGGCACGGCATCGTGAGCATTGAGTGGTGAGGGGTGGTACTGCAAAATTGATAGACACACAATAGAGTATGCTGCGGCGGTTTCTAAAGTAAATCATGCCCCTATCCACACAGCCAGAACAGCCACAAATTATCGACTGGCATTCCAGTGATGATGATGAGACCGAAGAGGAAGAATTTCAAACGAAATTATATGCCGTTTAGCAGCATAAATCCAGTACATGCAGTTCATTTATTAATGAAAATATTGTTATTTATGGACCACGAAAGAAATGGGAGGAATTGTAGCCTACAGTGCAACAGTTTGTTTCCCATCATCTCAACTCTACCTTGTCCTTCATGAATAGTGAGCGTATTTAATAAATGTTACAAAATTGAAGTGTGCATGTATTGCTTCACTATGTGTTTGAGATTTCTTAGTTGCATTTTAAATAAACGGCAGTGAAAGATGTGTTAATTTAGTAGGGCAGCCCTTCATTATGCTTTACAAAAAAAAAAAAAAAAATCCCTTATGTTTCTGAAAGGTTAATTTTTCCCCCTTAACTTTCTGTTCTTACAGAATTAAACATCAAAACTTGTATTACCCCTACAGGCACCAAATAAAACCAGGCCAAAATGTCTTCTTGTTACTTATGTGTGTGATGAAACAGTGTAAGATATTAATCACACAAATTGATGGATATTCTGAAGTTTTCATCCAGATATGAGGTATCATGCAATCCCAAAGCTCCCATCTGATTGGTTAGAGCTAGAGGTGTCGCTGCAGGAAAATGTCTCAGCTGCAAAATATCGCTTGCCTAGCGATATTTTGCCGTTCTAAAATTCTACTGCTGCGATATTTTTCGGCTACGGTATTTTTTCATCAATGTGAGTTTAGAAATAAACAGTGAGCGATATGCGAGGCAAAATGGTGCTTTTTCCGAACTGCTCATGAGTCCTCCAAGCTTTAAGGGACCAGAGTTTCCTTTGCTCGGAAGCAGAAAGTCAAAGCAGGATAATCGAAGCAAAACACCATAAAAGCTTGATGTGACAAGAGCAACAAATAGTTATTTTTGTTAGCTTATGTAGCTTTCTGCTGTTTTCTCGTTTCCTTTCGTTAGCATTTCTTGCGTTCAGTTTAACTGGGCCTCCGGGGAAATAGAAAATATTAATTGAACAAATTTATAGTCGTGGTTAACACCTTTATTCACAGCCTCTGTAGATGTATCGGTGAGATCTGTGTTTTTTCACTGTTTGCGTTATCGCCGCTGTTCTTGCCTTAAGTTTCAAGTTCCTTCAAAGGTGATAAATATCTTTATTTTTAACAGTTCTTTCAATTAACCCTTTACACGGTTAAGTTCCTACACAGTAGCAGAATCTCAATTGCAGAACATGTCCTTTTTATCAAGTTTGATACGGCTGAACAGCTGAACAATGAAGATCATGCATCTGACACCCTGAGGGCTTCTGCGCCTTAATTTCCCCCTAAAAAGAAAATAAAAATAACAGGTAGACGACAGAGTGGCCTACAAAGTGGCCTGTCCTCAAATGAGGACAACGGTACTTCACTTAGCTCTAAATTCACTTTGTTTCAGGTAAAAGGAGCCCCCTCCCATAAACAACGTGGTGTGTGGTAGGGTTCTATTATGTGTTACACGGGAAGTGAAAGGAGAGAAGCGATGAAGCATAACGAATGGGTATCGCCTTCTGTCTCAAAGTAATAAAAAACTTGGAAAAAAAAAGCAGACCAATACGGCATTTGTGAGAGAATTAATAACCAGAAGAAGCATGAAAAGGACTTTCTAAATCCTTAATTATTTCCCCCTAGTGTACTGATGGCAATATTACCCTAACCTGTCACATCAAACATTACCGTGCCTTCAGATCAGGGCACTTAACTATCACAGCAACCAATTAAATAGAAAGCAATGCCCACTGTTTCAAGCATTGCTTTAAGCATTGCATGTAATGAGTCTGGAAAATTGTTTAGTGTCTAAAAAGCAACTAATGTAATTTCCATTGGCTCCACATGCTAATACGCTTACAGAAGGAGACATACCAATTCATAACTGTCTTTAATTCCTGACGGGAGTTTTTACTCTAAGTCTAAACTTTTTTTTTCCTTTCTGTTGTGTCAAATTAATTTAGGAAACACTTTAGAATCTCAGCTAGCTTTTATTAAAACGTTACTACGCCCAGCCAATCGCTAAAGATGTATGGCTGCTTTTTAGCTATAATCACAAAATCATAAATGATGCATCTATTTTGAGTGCAATGTCAGTACTGTTGTAATGAGTGGTGAATTGCATACTACAGCATGCTGCAACTAACACAGCATTGACAGGCGTAATGAATACTTTAGAGAATGTTAAATGCAGTTTAAGAAAATAGATTCTGAGCAATAATTGTTTGTCTTTTTTTGGGGAAGTAGTAGGTGCTTCAATGTGTTAGCAAGGTGAAAAAACAAGTTGCCAAATACTACAGAGAATAACCCATAATTGCATGTAATGCAGAATACCTGACTTCAAGATTTTTGTAGCTTTTTTTTTTGCTCAGTTAAAGAGAATGGTTTCCGACAGACTCAGAGGTAATGTTTCTTAGTCAACTATAAGGCTTTGAAAGCCAATGAGAAAATGCTTCCTCAATCGAGACCTACTGAAGTGCTGACAGCACTGATTTATTTGGGTACAATCTTGTCTAATTCAATTACAGCAAAAATGCAGACAAAAACGCTCAAGGCAGTGCGTGTGCATGTGCGTGTGTGTTTAACAATCTTCCTACTCCATTTCAGACTCTCGCAGAGGCATGCACTATTATCAGTATTATCACTATTTCCTGAAACAGGTGACGTTTCCCATCTCTGAGAGACATTGCAAATTGTGTTTTGAGCTACAAAGACTGACAATCAAGTGTGAACTCACCATTACTTTGAATTAATTTATTGAAATGTAATCTTAGGTTTTGTCATAAATACCCAACAAAACAAGATTTCAAGTCACATGTCAGCACATTTAATTACAATATGATTATTACCAGTATGCTGTATTCATGCCAATGTGCCTTAACAGGAGCTCCGCAGAACACATGACTCTAAATCTGCCACTGGATGAAAGTGCAGGTATGTAAGATGGGAATACTATGGAAGCTGTTTCTGCTCAAGTTGGAGTACAGTAGTGCCAGAGTCTTGGTTTTTTTATTCATGTGTATTGAATTCTATGCTATCCCACCTGCACAATCTTGCTAATTTTAAGGTCCCTTTTTTTCCCTATACAGTCAACATCACATCTCAGAATAACATTTCCTTTGCCATGACAGCCCCACGTTGTAGCGTGAAGCAACAGTATCTCTCTAAAGCACTATTAAGTTGTGTTTTTTAAATTACATTGCAGATGCAACGCAGGCAGGCTGGACACCTACATTGTGCACATGCAAATAGAGACAACGGCAGGTTTCCATGGAATGCGTATGGAATGCAAAGAGCCGAGTGTTCAGGCTGAGGTTCTTTAAAGTATGAAAAAACGATTGACAGATGTAAAGCTTATTTAACTCAGCTGTAATCGTCCATCTCCAGGACCTTGGTTTTATTAGCCCCTTTAAAAAAAGCACAGTCATTTACAAAGCCCACCTTTTACCAGCAGGAATTTCGCAAATACGGTTATTTAAAATCAGCGGCTGTTTGTTGTGAATTAAGAAACGGCAAGGATTTTGTTGGCATGGAAACTGCTGTGACTGTGGAAAAGGCTAGTTCTTGTTGAACTTGTAGAGATGCATAATACATTAATATAATCATTATGTTACAGCAGGGGTATCACAATGCGTGGTTCATGAGAGGACCCCCAGGTGCCCCATGAAAACGCCCGTAGTTGTTATTCTGTCTACCCCTGCAATTAAACACAACACTGCCCAGCGATAATTGCATTATTTCCTGGAGCTACAGTGCACTTATTTTGTTCTTTACTTCTTACCAATCCGGAGACAAGGATATTGGTCACTGAAATCACATGTTTTATAATGAACTGTTTTTTTTTTTAATAGCTGCAGTCAAATATTAGGTGTAGATACACTTGCTGTCCTTGAAAATAGACATGGCTTGAATATGATTCTTGACAAGTTTCCAATCACCCACAGGGAGCGCTAATGTGAGGTTCTGGTGGGGCTAGTTTGCCTCATAGCTTGCAGCCACCATTAAAGGTCAGGCAGTCATTGAATCCAGGTGGAGATTTCCCAGGCTTGGTCTTTGCCTCCAGGGTTCAGTAGCTTGGAATGCCTCTGTTGCTGTTGCTCTGTTGGCAAATTGAAATGCTTTCACTTGTTCTTGCCCACATATACATGAAATGATCATGACTTCTGAGTATCTCTTTAGAAAAAGATAAGCAACATGCTAAACCTGGACATTTATATATACTGTTCTTAAGATTAAACACAAACAGATAAAAATGTAACGACATTCTCTTTTTTTAGCGAGCTGCTTCTCAAAAGGTCAACGGTTATGAAACTAATCGCCATGTTTTTTAGGGAAAGAGAAATTCTGAATGCCATGTTTATCCGTCTTCAAAACTGGTGAGTTCATTCTGATTTAACTAACATCACTGATGCACTGTCCTTGCCATCACTCAGAATGCTTTGCAAGCTCGTATGTTCTTAGATGTGGTAATTGATGCTGGGTGAAATTGAAAAGCCCCTGTGGGAAAGCTTCCCAAAGAACATCAATCAGTGTCCCACTCGCTGTCTGTGTTTCACATCATCCTATTAAGCCAGAAAACTAATACAATTCTATAAAGCAATCTGAAAACCCACTGCCTTGTAAGCTTTAATACTTGGTAAGTAATTAGGCTTCTAGTTTTCCTGTTCTTAAAAACATTAAACATCATTTTCAAATTACTCTTCGTTTTTCTCATTCCACTGCATGAGATAAGCCCCCACAAGCCCTTTTTAAAAGTGTACTGAGGTATAAAAGCCAAGGTATCATAAAACAGTAGAAACAGAATGAAAGCATGGCAAAGAACAAGTGACAAAGCATGGAAAATGCTTAACAAATGCAATATAAATTATTGTATGGCTTATATCAGGCTCCAGCGTTTCTATTATCTGTATATAAATTGACAGAGAAATGTTGTGTTGAAATTATTTTTCTATAATAACCCTGTGTGGTTGGGGAACGAGCAGTTTTGGTTTGAGAATTTCTTCTTACAGGTTTTTGCAAAACAGAGGAGAATTCCCCTGCAAAACCATTTTGCCAAGAGAATGAACACATTCTTAATTATTTAATAAACACACTCGCAGTGGATCCCAACTCTGGACATCTAGATCTAGTCCAGTCCAGATATTTATTCCAACCAGGTACTAAATTAACTCAGAGGTGTCCAATCCTGGTTCTGGAGGGCTGGCGTCCTCCTGGTTTTTGTTCCAACTGGGCCCTAAATTACTTAATTAGAACAATAATTGGTAATGGTCCAATTAAGTAACTTGGGACACAATTGGAACAAAAAACAGGAGGGACAACGGCCCCTCAGGACCAGGATTGGACAGCCCTGTGTTAACTGGACCAACTGTGGGACACTTCATTTAATTCAGACTTTGTCTGGTACAAAATCCTGCAGTGGAATATGGGCCAGAGTTGGGAACCACTACACAACTGGTTACAAACAACAAGCAAAGCATCGAAAACACTGACTAGATTTTAAACAATGCTGGCAGTGCAGTCAGCAGTGGAGCCATGCCTGGGTATTCTGGTGCAAAGCTCCTGTCTCTGAAACGTGTTATGTTCATACTGCCTAACTGAACAGAGATGCTCTTGCAGTTCATTTACCAGTGCTACTCGACCCAAGAGTAATCTACAGGCAGCCCTGGTTTATTTTTGTATTTCATTTCAGAGAGTCCTGATAGATAACGGTAGGCACTCATCTGAGCTACCGTGTTTTCACAGTCATTTGGAGTCAGCAGGGAAGATGTTTTGTGATTAGCTGGTGAATAATGAATGAGACTGCAGCTGGTCTGTGTCGCTCCCTGCTGTCTCTTTCCCCAAACTGCCTATAAAAATTATTTTTGGCTAAGGCTTTGAAAACAGCCCACTAATAGACTAAAGGCAGGCTTGAGTTATTGTAAACATTTTTACTAAAAGGACATTCAATATAAAACAAAAAAGAATAAAAGCTTCTACAATTAAGGGTTAATGTCCAACACTGCAGTCAACACCAGGTATATAACTGATGCAGAAGCAGTTAGGTACGGAGGTACAGAGGTATATTACCGCTATTATAAACTAATGTTTTTTTATACAAAGACAAGTAGTTTGTTTCGAAGTCATATGTTGGACTGGATTGTGCAAGTCCCTTAAAATTGCCCTTTAAAGCGATTCTAGAGTCTCAAGTCCCGTTTAGAGGGCCACTCTACTTGGAATCTGATTGGATAAGACGATGAACAAGAACAAAAACTCCCCTTTTCTGCTGAAATGGATCAGTCCAGGTCAAAGTGGGGTGGAGTTAAAGTAATTCATTCATTCAAACCGACACCTAGAAGTAGGAGACATAGGTACACGTTTCAGTTGTGAAAGAAGCATGCTTGTGAAGAAGCCTAGCGGTACGCCGTGAACTGAAAGCCTTCGACACAGCATTGTGCACTGGATGTATATTGATGCATAATGATGCTGGAATAGACAGTAGGCTTAGCAGCCGTGTGCACTGGATGCATATTGATGCTGGAATAGGTAAGCAGCCACAAAGATTCACGCCACACACTCAAAATAGGACATTAAACAGCTAAGACATTAAATATTATGAACATGCAGACAATATAAAGCATACATTTAAGCTTTTTAGCAAAACAACATTCATTTAAGTTGAAACAATATTTGCATGAAGTCATATTGTTGACAACAAACCCCACAAATTTATTAGAGAAGTTAATTCTGGGCTGCTTGCCATACTCTTAAACGTAGAAGATGGAATTTGGCAATTCAGAGGCTTGTTAGTCTATATAGTACTAAACACGCCTTCTTACTAAGGATGCTTGTATTTATCATTTACGCACAGAGGAAATATTATTATGCCAAAGTAGAAGAACTTTAAGAGTTTGCATTTTTTTGTTATGCAAAAGTTGCATATGTCTCAGTGAAAGTTGTATTTCTTTTTATTTGTATTAGACTACGATTCATGAGGTTTTGACAATGAAAATCTACAGAAGGGGCTTCACATACTGTGTTATAATTGCTTGTGTATTACAGCGACTGTACTTGTATATATGTATGCTATAATGTATTAAATGTACAGCAAAAACTTAAACAAAACATGAGATAGGAGTTCACTGTTATGAGTTCAGGGCAAAAGAATCAATAGGGGGTCCTGGGTTAGAGGAAAAAATTAATTCGTAGCAGGAGGTGAAATGAAAAGATGTGGAGGAGACAGAAAATAACTGAACCTGCATAAATGAAGTGTCCAGGGGAGCAGTAAGACAGGAATTCAAAATTACAGGTTCTGTTTAGAAATCTGCATTCCTGCTTTTAAACATATTTGATTTAGTATGCAAGACCTTCAGCAAGAATAATAAGAGGGCTAATATATTCACCCCTAACGTAAAGTTTGAAATTATTCATAATAGTTATGTGTGCCAGTACTTCTAATTAGCAGTTTAAAAAGATCCTTTTAAGTGTTTCCATCTCAAGAAGCCATGACAATCTCTGATTTTAGTTCTGATCTGAATTCACAAGCCATTGTCTTCCTACTTCTGGTCTTTGAATGTCATTTAATAAAGCATTTCTTTTTATATGACACATCCAGGTATTGAAAATCTGGCTTTGCGCAATATTTTAAAACCTTCAATGATATTTGATTTGTACCAAATCTGGACCAAAAAAATAGATCTTTAAAAAATTAATAAATACATTTTAAAATACGTCAAACTGGTCACAAACTGGAGAAGCAGATTTTTTTTGTTGTTGTAAATTGTGTTACATTGTGTTACAGAGTACTACAACAAAGCAGTGTACTGCTAATATTTCAGTGATTGAAGTCAACACAGCTGTACATGTTACATGCTATGCCCATCCATTCACTATTTAGTAGACCTCAAAATGTGTAGTTTTAAAAGCAATCTATAGATCTTATCAATGGCGTATTTGTATTTTAAAAGTATATCTGCAAACACACTAGGTTAAATACATCTCTCATTGCAGACCTTGCTGTCTTGCTGTCTTGCACTTTCACGGTCATTTCATCTGGAGAGTGAAATTGAGCCCACCTCTTCTGGGTCGTCTTTCCTGTTAGTAACCAATCAGCTGCTTCCCCAAACGACTGACATCCTTTGCAGCCGTTAAGAGCCCAAAGACAATGCTGGGGTGAACCGACCCAGGAAGTGCAATTGTAAGACATTTCCTGGAAGCGAAGGCAAACAAACTGAGAATGTTCTTTTACCGATCAGATGCCATGCTGTAAAATGAAAATACGCATTTGCTACATCATCTTTCTATCAAAGCTGCACATTCGAGACCGATATACTCAACAGAACTGCACGACAGGCAGTATTTATGAAAGTATTTCATGAGCTACAGCCACTTTAATTGTATTACTTTAAGTTTAAAACGTAGCAGGATTCCAGTATTATAAATAATTTAAATTTAAACAGCATTATTCATGATATTAAAAAAAAAAAAAAAAAAGATCTAGTAAGTGCAGAGCCAGGCTGTGTTGACACTCAGGATGAAGACAGCTTTTCCTTCACCTTGTCCTCTACGTTGACAAAGTATTTCATTTTAGCCAGAAGCATCTTTGCCTTTTTAAGGTCTCCTGAAATACAGAAAATACATTTGTCATCCACTATTATCCCCAATAGGTCATAACATTCAAAAGAGTAATATATTATCTGTCCAATACAGCATGTGCTTTGTACCTGCTTCAATTCAGCCCCACAGTGCCACCTTTTGAATGGAAATGATCCGTGTGGCTCCAGTTGAAGATACAGAATATGGTCCCAGAATTCTTTACAAGAATCAGGGAAAAGACTGTGGAGCAAAACTACCAACTCCCTGTACGATTCAAAGTTAATAGCAGCTGTCTGTCTACTTCCTTACTGCGTGATAGTGTAGGGTACTGGCATACGCTTCTATGGGAGTCAATGGGATCATCATCTGCTCTCAGGCTTTATCCATGAGACTGAACCACAAACCAAGCTGCTTTTAATGTGTAGAGCATTTCAGAGACAACTGTTCACAGACCTTTTTAATCTCGACAGGAAAATGCAAGGTGATACCGTGTTCTCCTTTGCAAAAACGCAAGTGCTAGTGTAATGGCACTGTGGGGCAAATATGAGCCATGACCATACTGTCTTATAACCTTGTCCATGGTACAAAGAGCCACTTTATAACAAGGGAGCACTGGAATAATATGTGTTTATTCTCAAGTCCCACATATTTTCATTCTAACAAAAAAAATCAATACCCAGATTCATTTGATGACCATGATTTGATTCAGTTAAATTATATAGATGACCCACCCCTACACAGATTCATTTGTGATGCACTGTGAATATAAAAAGTACCTTTGCTGAACGACTCACTGACATCTCTGATCAACTCTTGCAATCTGTCTGTGAAAAAAACAAGACAAATAATAGAGTTAACTGAGCAAGACAGCCTCAATTGCTGTGCATCACATAAATAAATCCAACCAAAAACATAGGACTTTAAGATACAGTGCTTCATAGAACGAGGAGAAGTTAGGGTCAAAGCAATGATCGATTGTTGTGATACTACCATCGCTTATTTAAAATGTTTATTGCACTGTGAAATTATTATAGGTAATCATGTTATCATCAAAAACTGTGCTTCATCTAAAGCTAAACAGGATCAGAGCCACCGACAGCAAGACGTTTTGTTCTTCCTGTAGGCAACCAATCTGTGCATTAACTGGTTAGGTCGCCTTTTAAAACCCAGAAACTGCTTAACAACGCAGAAAAGCCAGTTTGGTGTTTGTTACCTTGAACACAATGTCCAATTTCACTGGTTTCCTCCTCTCTCTGTGTTGCAGCCAGTCTCTCATTGATTTCCATGATTTCATAAAGAAACTGTGGCTCCATAGCAAAGTCTGTGCTTGCTTCTTCTAGCTGCAGTCCTTGAAGCTTTAGCTTAACCAATGCGACAGAGACATTCAATAAATACGTGTTATATAATGGATTCACATTTAACCAAGCAGTAAGAATGAAAGTTAAATACTTTCAGTATTAATCTCATATTATAGCACTGTATGTTACTTTTACTGATCAACACTTACCATATAAAGCCCTCGACTCAGGGGTCCAAGCAGCGTCCTATAGGCCTTGTTCACCAACGCTGACTGTTTTTCAGACAGCTCTTGCTCTTTCTGAAAAGAAAGGAAGTTTATAAAATGAAAAATCACACATGGCTTCGTTTATGATTAATAAATACAGAGGGCTCTATTTTCAATTACTCCAGTTTTTAATCAACTCCTATTTTTTTTTTCGGATAGAGAAAAACACCAGTTACTATGACAACCAAATTGATCTCTGTTAAAATAAATAAATAAATAGGAGTTAAAGACTGAAGTAAACGCTTTGAAAATAAGGCCCTGTATCTTTTCACCCCATGCTGAAAATAAAATCAGCTCTATATGTTTCATGTGAAATGTAAAGTTTTGTGAAACAGGATTTACTCACGCTGCTATGTAATGGGGGTACTTCCATCCCTCCCAGAAATGGAGAGAACATTGTGCTCTTGTATCTTATCACAAACCGACTGTAGTTACACTTTGGCTTGCTTTAATAAAAGAAAACCCACACAATACAATGTCCTTACCGTTTGCTTCTGGCTGAAATTGTCAGGGTGAAGGGAACGCTGCAGATTTCTGTATGTTCGCTGAAGCTTCTGAATGTTCACAGCAAATGATATTTCACTGGAGAAATGTTTTTTTAAAAAAGTGACATTACTGACATGTAGATAGAATAAAGGAGCCTGGAAAAGCTTTTTTTTTCACAATTAGATATTTCCAAACCGTGTGATATTATTACTAAAGCTCATGCACTGGGTCTAACTGATGTGTGCTTAAAAACTGACGTGATAAACTCAACTGACAGTATCTTCCTAATATTATCACTGAACCACAAAACACGCTCTCCTCACCAGTCCATTATGTCGAAGTAGTTCCTGTCCTCATCGGGCGGCTGAAGAACTTTGCACGTCGTGCAGAAGTAAGTGTGAGTTTGTTGCAGACTTTCCCCGCAATTCCAACACTTGTACGTTTTTGAAACTGTGGAAAAAGTCCTGGGGCCTAGCCCATACTGGCAGTGTGTCGGTGCTGTTAAAAACAGATTGGCAGCGGTCGCCTGCTGTCGTGTTTCCAAACATTTCCAAAAACGTGGAAGTGGGAGACCGTGTCTTGCGGAACTGTCAGTGTAATTTTCATTTAAGACAGCTGGTTGGAAATCAGAGCAGCTTGCTGTTGTCGATTTCAGCGATTTGGAAAGCGGATGCCTTGTATTCACCAAGCATATACTCTGAGCTTGAGAAGATGCAGCTGGCCGTAATCGGTTTAGAACTAGCATGTCTTTTTCTAATAATATTCTACGCGGTTTGCTTCCTCAATGACAGATGAAAACACAGACGCGCTTCTCTGTGAACTCTCCGGTGAAAAAAGGAAATACTTCTAAAGTCACTTCCGGGTTAATTTATAATTAAATCAATTTAGACGCCAAAAATATTGCAGCTGGCCGCTTCATTTCTTAAAGCGCAATGTGTGTGTCCCCTCCAGTATAGAACGTTTTACAGACGCTTGATTGTAGTTTTAGCTCAAATATTTGGAAGCCGACCTGCTGTTGTCGGGTGAACTACATCCCCCAAGCTTTGCGCGGATTTGTGATTGGTTGATTTTGTAAAACGTCACCGTGCCTGTGCTGCTCCCTGTGATTGAAGAAACGCCGAGGTACCTGCTTGCTTGCTTGCATGCTTTATTAATAAGGCACTTAATAAATACAGCATTTTACTAATTAGGACAATCCTGCAGTGTGAAAAAAAAGGTATTAGTAATACTGCAATTAGAGTTTTTATTAGTGTATTTTTTTTTTTTTTAATATGTGCTTTTTGTTATAGTTTTAGTATATGGATATTGATAAATACATACCAATTTTAATAGGGTATTACGTACAAGTAAATGCTGTACATAGTTCTTATCCTGTAGCGAAATAGGCTTTTTCGGTATCGGCTATATATTTTTTTTTTTTTTAAGTTTCCTCCTGTTTTTCTGAAAGTGCGCCTTCTACCAAAAAAAAAAGGTTTATTGATTGATGAATTTTGAAATGCTGAAGTGACTATTATGCATATATTTCATTTACACTGGTGTTTTAAATTGCACAAAAGCTGCTCACAACCCTAACCCCGACGACAATTCTTCTCGTACGTTCAAATTGCTTTGTGAGTAATTGCTAAGTATAGTAGGCTTGAGTCCAGTGACTTGCCTGTGATTGCTACCAGGTCCATTAACTCTCTTGCTTTCTCTAAATTATCAAAACTTGATTTGCTTTACATGTACCCCCGCCCTTCAGCAGCTAAAAAACGTCTGTGAATATCAAGCGCAAACAGCCGTCTGCTTGGAACTCCCAAAGCAATCCGAGGAATCTTCTAAAAGGGGTTGCGTTAATCAAGTATTAACTTGGGTTGTGTTTAATGTACTGTGTTCAAGTACCCTCATCTCTCAACTACTTTCAATTAATAAAACAGTCCAGTTCTGTGGCTGGTACAGGTGGAGGACGAATCCACGTTAATGATAGTAATAGCAGGAATACAATTAAAATCCTACTTACAGAAGGGAGACTTTGTTGGACATCTATCTTGAAACCTCTGCAGTGTTTGCAATTATCCAGATATGTCTACAGCATCATCTAAAACTGGATTGAGAAAAGAAACCACAATACACTGAAAGGCTTTCAATTAGAGACTTTAGTTTTATTTCCAGTCAATGGGTCTGCAAATTCAATAATCTCACTAGCAAAGTGGTATTTTGATTTTAGTTGACCATCTCCAATCAGATGTCTTTGTTAAAAGATGTATTTTTGTTTTCCTTCTTGCAAAGTCAAATGAAAAGCCCAGAACATTTTATTTTAAGTGCTGTCTGTCACCAGTCCCAGTACAAACTGGTCTTGCTGTAACCCTCGTGTTTTAACTGTAATGAAAGTGCTCCTAGATTTAAGATTGGTAATTCAGAAACATTGCTTCACTAATTATATTCATGTCGTAGAACTCTTAAGCATTTGATGGTATCCTAAAATAATTCTGTAAAAGTCACATTATGGTTCTATAAAGTGGTTTGCCCCAGTACTCAAGGTAGTTGGAATGTTTTGTATATATTTGTCTGGCTCATGATTGTTGTAATGATAATAAACTATGTAAGGTTTAAAAATAAAATATTTGGTTGTGAAAAAGGTGTTCTGTATAATTATATATTGGGCAAGCATACAACAGATGGATAGTCTGAAACCAATATAAAAAAGCACAAAATCTATTTGAAATACTTTTACTGAATAATTATATAATACAATGACATACACATTTCTGTAGTAGTGGGGGGGGGGGGGGGGGGGGGGGGGGGTTACAGATATCTACCTTTGCATCCCTAAACTAGCAGTTTGTTAGAAACAGCTTGCAATTGGGTACTGTACTTTCTTTATATATAATATTAAAGATAAGATTTGAAATGTTTTAAGGTCAGTAGGCTGTCCCCTGCAAAACACACTGAAAAAATACTTGCTGCTCTTCCTCCTGTGCAGAAAACAATGCCTTGAGACAGTCCTTGTATTTTTGTCCATATTACACACACAGTATTCAAACTCTATTTCAAGGTACAGGGGTTTGTAAGAGGGATATTGCCAGTCACATGTACTGTAGGAACACCCCTTCTACTCTATAGATTCAAAGGCAGCACATTCACAGTTTGGCTTTGTCTCTCAGACGGTAAAGGACCACATGAGCGTCATCAAACGAGTCGCTCAGAGCCGACTGCACTCGCCTTTTCCAGGCAAGAAGCGTCGGACGATCCTGCAGCACGTCGCGGCCTCCAGCAAGAGGCTGGAGATAGGAAAGGGGGAAAAAAAACAAACACATTTAATACACCTGCAAAAATGTATTAGAAAAAAGTTGTAAAACGCTTATGATTTGATACATCCAGAGCAAAACAAAAACAGCATAATACATGTGTCTACATTCAGAGTATTTTGAACAGCATGTCAGACAACTGGTCCTCAAGGCATAGCCTTTTATGTCTTGGTCGTGTATCAAATGGCAGCCTGTCCGAAAAGCCTTCAGTCTATATGCCAACAAAGCATGTTGATAAGACAGTGCTGTGAATGGCAACGTACAGAACCAAAATCAAATTGCTTCCAAGTGCCAGAAAGAAATAAAGCACACGGTCTGGAAACAATGAACTGATTTGAATACAAAAATAGTACCTCAAGTAAACATACAACCTTGTTCAATAACACAGTAACTGTCAGGGTGAATATGAGTGTGTACCTGCATGAGTTCACATATAGCCAGCAGGTCAGCCAGGCTGATATCATCTCCGCACAGAAAGGCTTGTGATTTTAAAAACATCGACTCCAATTTGTCTAAAGTCCCGTTTAGTTCTGTTACCGCTCTCTCCACCTTCTCTGCTTCTGTGGCCTGGCCTGTCATTCGGGGAATCAGAACCTGAAATAAAGCATTGCAAATGAAAAGCAAATTTAAAAAGCTTCAATCCTGGCTTAACATGCCTGCCAGTGTGTGTACCAGTCTCCTTACCCATTCTGGCCCGCTGTGCTATGCAAAGGCTGGTGATGCAAGCACATGGGACTGCCCTAAAAAAGCAGCTGGTCTTACAGATGTAAGGTTTTAAAAATGTTTTCCCATGCCTGCTATTGTTCAGTGATCAGGCTGCATCTACTCACCTCCAGGATGAAAACCTTGGCTGCGTGTGGGCGCGTGTTCGTGTGGTGCCAGGCTGTGTACTCATCCACCCGGGCTCGTCGCTCAGGCTCACTGGGGTACCAGTGCTGCTGAACTTTGTATTTGGTGGCCAAATATTTTAATATGGCATCACTGCAATCACAATTTACATATTACAATGCTTGCAGTCCTTATTCCCAGAAACATTTCTTTACAATTATCAAAATTCTTATCGTAACAACTTTTTCGTTTTTCTCAAAATACGATACACATAAGACTACTATTGCATAGCAGTTTTACCCATTCCAGGTTTTACTACAAGCTTGATTAGCCACAGAGTATACATATTAAGCTCAGGTGTGTTTTATTTAACACACAGTAAAACCAGGATTGGATCAAGCTGCTATGCAATGGGAGTCTTATTTCCATCCCTGTCGCATTCAACAAAATTGTAAAACTGATTTTATTTGAACTCTGTTGAAACATAACATGCATTTACAGCACTTACCTTTCTGTTAGAACAAACCCGTTGTCTACTATTACTGGAACTTTTTGCATAGGATTACGTTTGGTAAACTCTGGACTCCTCTGATCACCTGAATGGGACACCGTGTGACACAAGACAGATTTAACACTTCTATTAAACAACTCAAAGTCATTTGACATTCAGCTTGCTTGGAGCATCTGCGTAAGCACAACAACTTTCAGGGTGGTGAAGCGGTGAAGCTAGTACTACTAAAAATACAATATTATGAACTAGTCTGCTGGTTATGCTCTGACACCGTGCATGGCATCAGTGTCGTTGTCGTTATTGAGGATAAAGGTTATGTACGCAACTGGCTGCATTTGACGAACAGCATGGATTTATAATAAGACGAGTAAGATACGCAGAGTGGGCTAAGACAGCTCAATATCTCCGGAAAACAGTAAACTGCAGGACTAAGAGAATACATCGAGAATTCTGTCAACTTGCACGTTTTTGAAAACTTTCCAATCGGAATTGGAAGTAGACGTGTTCTGGCTGTATTACTGAGTGTTGGGGTAAAGTTCAACTTTCACTTCGTCTGTTTTCTTACCACACGTATTCAACTTCTGTTGTAAATATACACGGTTTTAAAAAAATACAAATCAGTTAAAGAGGCGATCGATCGGTTCCTATAACCTAACGGTGTAATAACCCTAGTTTACAGCCACTTGCTCTCTGGTTGTAATGCGCACTCACCTTTTCGTATCGCCACGGGTTTCAAGGTGTAAGGGATTTTGTTATGATTCAGAAAAATGTGAACTGCTCTGCAAGGCTGTGAAAGCAAATCTAAATACACCTCCACGGGCTCTCTGCGTGCAGCCATGGTTTTCGTATTTATTTTGGTGAGAAACGCTGTCAGTTTGCTTTGCTTTGGTGCAGTGTGCACAATCAAATCCAGAGATCACGATTGTGTTACAAGACACTGTGACCCCTCCCCCTTTTCTCGAGCAGAGTTGCCTTAACCATTTCCTGACCGTTGAATCACTTTCTACACCACTTATGTAATATAGTATATATATATATAGATGGACCTATATTTGAATTTACTGAATTGAAGAATACAATAAAGAACCACAAGAAAATAGTTTGATTTTATTTATTATTATTTTTTACAGTATCATGGTCACATATATGTGTGTATCTGTATATAGTATTATATATGCATTCCCTGTTCACCAGGTTTGTTATTGCATTACATTGTTTAACTCAATACAGAGATATTGGATAGAGCAGTTCAATGCTGCATTCTGGAAAATTGTATCTGTATTGAGACACAACAACAAAAAACACATTAAAAATTCTATCATACAAATCACAACATATAGTTCTGTTTTATCCGCCAAAAAAATAAAATACAGAATAAAAAAAATCTAAACTAAAATCCCCACGATATAGTTTCAAGTACACCCTGTTTCATGCACCTTTTGGTGCAATGCTCGTCTGGCACTTACTGTATTTATAATTCTGTTTGTCTCTTCATTGCTAATGTCAGAGCACCGTTGTTTTATTTGCTCCCCATCCCACCCCAGTCATTCCGCATGTATTCATCCACCCCGATACCTTCTATTTCAGTCTAACATTCAACCGGTTTTAAGACTGCATATAAAACAGTAACGCTTCACAAAGTTCACATGTCTGCAGAGTTCAGTAACTGACAGGTTTCCCATATTAGCGTCTCCAGCGTTTCTTCTGCTGCCATAAAGCGCTTGGGATTCCTGTTCGATTTCGAGAAACGTTTTGTTTTTTGGTTTCCAGCACAAAGAAGAATATGTAGATAGCAACCAGGCAACAGATCACCAGGAACACCAGGAAGCAGTATCGCTGCAGGCCATTCTAGAAGCAACGTGGTAAGAATGGCTTGCAACTGCTATGCATATAAGGGGATTAGTCAGTGTTCAATTTATCAATTTTTCCAATTTTTTTATTGCAATTTTATAATGGTTTCTGCTAACTCTATGGAGTTCAAGAAGTTGCCCTGCAAAAACTTATATGCTTTATAAAACAGATGTAGAGATAGGAAATTGAACATGGTACAATTACACAGAGAGTGACTGAAGGGGATATACAGGGGTCCCTCTATACAAGTCGTCTTTAATACAAATGAATGCAATAAACCCCAGATGTAAAATATGGGTTTAACTTACACAGGTCAGTGCAGTGAGGCATTCACAAGCTCCAGTCCCTATTGTGATGTAGGGGATATTTTCCACTGGGATACCAGCTCGAGTGAACACATAGTTTGCATAGAAATAAATCTACCAAGGGAAAATAAACAGCGCAAACACAAATCACTATTATCTGCCTTCAATTTAAACAATCAATGACTAGCTATATATAGCAATACATATAACAATACCAATTAATAAGGTCACTTGAATACATGGCAAGTCCAATAAAGGATTTCAAAAGACTCCAATATGATTTACTCTGCTTCCCTATTCTTTAACAATGCAGCTCACACATACATGCAATCTCACGCCATGTGTCAGTCTGCTATTCCTTGGGCTTCCATAGGTTGCCCCACACAGTCATGTGATCACCCTGATGTCGTGGAGCACCAGCACATTGGCTTCTCATGCATACATTGACTTCTCAATGAATGCAAATGATTTCCTGTTTTATTTAGATTGTTAGAAGGCGCTATATAAATAAAATGAAATTAATGAAATTATTAAACGCATTTCTTGTTTTGAATGGCTGCTGTTTTTTTTTTTTTTTAATTGATGCCATCATGTATGTGTACAACATTGCTGAATGCAGTGGCCGCGTGCTTACAGCGTTGATGCCATTGAGCTGCTGGGCGCAGTTCAGTAGCATGATGGTAAGGAGCTGCCAGCGCAGGCTTGGGTCCATGAAGAGGTCCCACGGTTTTTTTGGCTTCACCCCCAGCAGCGCTGCACGCTCCTGCTCCATGTCTTCTCTTTCATCGTGGTAACTTTCAGACCCGTGCAATTGCTTCAGAGCTGTTTAAACATACAAATAAAGAAACCATTGCAGCATTACCATACTAACCAATTTGCACAGCATCCTGGCTGGGGTTCATCATGCTGTGGTCCCATTCTCTCTCTGTGCTGGCTGGGGTTCATCATGCAGTGGTCCCATTCTCTCCCTGTGCTGGCTGAGGTTCATCATGCAGTGGTCCCATTCTCTGTGCTGGCTGGGGTTCATCACGCTGTGGCCCCATTCTCTGTGCTGGCTGGGGTTCATCATGCTGTGGTCCCATTCTCTGTGCTGGCTGGGGTTCATCATGCTGTGGTCCCATTCTCTGTGCTCTCTGGGGTTCATCACGCTGTGGTCCCATCTCTCTGTGCTGGCTGGGGTTCATCATGCTTTGGTCCCATTCTCTGTGCTGGCTGGGGTTCATCATGCTGTGGTCCCATTCTCTGTGCTCTCTGGGGTTCATCACGCTGTGGTCCCATTCTCTCTCTGTGCTGGCTGGGGTTCATCATGCTGTGGTCCCATTCTCTGTGCTGGCTGGGGTTCATCATGCTGTGGTCCCATTCTCTGTGCTGGCTGGGGTTCATCATGCTGTGGTCCCATTCTCTCTCTGTGCTGGCTGGGGTTCATCATGCTGTGGTCCCATTCTCTCTGTGCTGGCTGGAGTTCATCACGCTGTGGTCCCATTCTCTGTGCTCTCTGGGGTTCATCACGCTGTGGTCCCATTCTCTCTCTGTGCTGGCTGGGGTTCATCATGCTGTGGTCCCATTCTCTGCTGCTGTTCATCATGCTGTGGTCCCATTCTCTGTGCTGGCTGGGGTTCATCATGCTGTGGTCCCATTCTCTCTCTGTGCTGGCTGGGGTTCATCATGCTGTGGTCCCATTCTCTGTGCTGGCTGGGGTTCATCACGCTGTGGTCCCATTCTCTGTGCTCTCTGGGGTTCATCACGCTGTGGTCCCATTCTCTCTCTGTGCTGGCTGGGGTTCATCATGCTGTGGTCCCATTCTCTCTGTGCTGGCTGGAGTTCATCATGCTGTGGTCCCATTCTCTGTGCTGGCTGGGGTTCATCATGCTGTGGTCCCATTCTCTCTCTGTGCTGGCTGGGGTTCATCACGCTGTGGTCCCATTCTCTCTGTGCTGGCTGGAGTTCATCACGCTGTGGTCCCATTCTCTGTGCTGGCTGGGGTTAATCATGCTATGTTTTTGGTATGTAAAGTTTAAATAAAGTAACTGTCTCACCCAGCAAATTACATGCTGCTCCAGCTTTATTTCAAATCCTGCTGTCTGAGCCCAGAAATTCAGACATTGTACGTTGTGTCATATTTAACACGTATGAACTTTATTAGTTCCTGCATCTGTTCTATAGACAAGGCAGTATACAGTTTTTCCATATGGAACCAAGCTATCGTAAATACTGTATTTTATATTCACTGACACCATTTTCAGAACGACAGTACGCTTATAAACACCTTTTTAAAAAATTAATTAAATAGCCATTCTTAAGAATATATGTACGCATTAAAAACCTATCTGTTGATAGCTCGTTCTTACAGAAGCCATACATTCTGTTAATTATTATTATTATTATTATTATTATTTATTATTATTATTATTATTATTAAATATATTCCTATCGTTAGTATAGACATATATGTACAGCATATCTTGTGATATTTTACACGGCAAGAGTAACAAACAAGTGGGAATGTCACCCTTACATTGACATCTTCTAAAATAACTCGTATACAAAATTGGGGGATTTTTTTGTACTGGTTCTTCAACACTTCAGATCAAAGCTGGATTACAAAAATAAAATGAATACATAATTTCTTAAAGACCCCGCTGTGTTTTTTAGGGTGCTGATGCATAATAATAATAATAATAATAATAATAATAATAATAATAATAATAATAATAATAAAAAATAATAATAATAATAATAATAATAATAATAATAATAATAATAATAATAATAAATAATCCCAAATAATTAATACCTTTGATTTTGAGGTGAGGTGCTTTTTATTAATCTATTGCTGATGAAAAAAATTACTCTTAATTTTCATGCAGTAAAAATCTCGCAAGCAAGACGAATGAAAAATGACATCTCCCTTCCATACACCATTTCAAAATTGTGCAAGCCGTACACATTGTAAGGCGCTTCCCTCTGAGGGGCGCTCAAGCTCCGTCATTCTAAACTTCTGCAACGAAACAGTTTCAAAGATGAGCTCCATTGTGCAACTTCCTATCAGTCCCCTTGCCCTGCCATGCTGTTGTCTTTCACGTTTTTACTCGCATCATGTCCGGCGGCAGAGTGAAACTCAGGTCCGTCACTAACTCAGTAGATTCGGCTGTCATCTCGCCCGGCGACCGGATTCTCAGAGAATGTCACACCCTCTACACCGACCGGGAGAACGGTAAATATTGTATAACGAGCACGCACAATTGGATTGATGTTCATTCGCACGGGTAATTCAAGGTGTAGGAACGGAGTGTAAATTCAGTTATATAAAGTCAGCGTCCGGGAAAGACGTACACCACTGTGATGCGAAGTCTGAATTACATTTAACCCGAAAACGGCCAGTCCTCTTGTAACACGTAATACAACAGGAGCCATAGTATAACTACTGAAGAAATTGAATGGCTGGGTAACTTGTGTAATTTGGGGGGGGTGACAGGTGCAATGCAGAATACAGAATATGCCCCAGCCCGGGAGTGTGCTGTCATTTACCTACTCTGTTATTAACCAGTTATGAATGCCATTATAATTGCAATGTATTTCTACATTAGTAGCAAATACTGATAGACATTGTTTTTTTCACCAGGCTAACTAACTTTGAGAATACGGGTCTTTTTATTTGTGTATTCTGTGTTACAGAGCAGGTGGTGCTACCCCGATCGTTCCAGAACCTAAAGGCTTTTTTCAAGGCGTGTCTGTTAATTAGCATTCATAGAAGACCTGCACATCGTTAAACCCAGCCTCAGGGTGTAAAGTGACAGCTCCAGCAGGTCAAGACAGTGCACGCGTGACAGCAGAAAAAGCAGGGAGAGAATTAAAAAGCAAGGTATTGGCACAGATTGCCTTGTTATTTCTAGTTAATTGCAGATCGATCCAAATTGGCTTAAACCCTGTGATGCACCTTGTGCTTGATCGACTCCCTAATCTGATATTACACTTGCAAAGGAAAGACCTAGCGGAAAGGATCCTGCATAAACAGAAATGGTGTTCTGTCCCCCGAGAGTGAATAAAAGGAGGTGAGATTGCCTTTATATTTGTTTAGGCTGGTGTGTGAATTCATTTTATATTCAAAGCCTTGGTGTCTTTGCACTGCGTTAGTGGAAGCTGAAAAGCTGTATCACCAATTCTTCATCAGCTGCAGTTGTATTCAGTGCTAAGGAGCAAAATAAGCTGCAGGTGCATCAAGGCCAGTCAAAGACAGATATGTAAGGAATGGGTGGGTGGAATCATAGGGCCTGCCAGGCTGTTATATCTGTGTTTAACAGAAACAGTTCAACACAGCTTTACCTTCTTTAGTTTCCAGGGCTGATAAAGATAGCAAACAGTCTTGGTCTTCAATTACTCCCTCCACACAAGAAGTACACCGTGATGATAATGGGAAACCATTCAGCAGGGGAGAGCTCCTTTATCAACTGGTAACCAGAACCCTTAAAGCTGCCTTTCTCTTGTGCCAATCGAGTCCTGTTTTAAATTCCTCGTGCATTTGCAACATGTTATCTTTACTCGTATTTATCTTATCTTGCAAGAATGGACAGTGAGTCCCATATTGAGACATGCTATGCCCTGCTGTATCAGTGTCACTGGAATGGAAAGAAGACTCCCACTGCATAGCAGTTTGATCCATTCCTGGTTTTACTACGAGTTTAATAAGACTCACCTGGGATTGTTACTTGTACACTGTGGCTAATCAAGCTCCTAGTAAAACCTGGAATGGGTGAAACTGCTATGGATTAGGAATCCATCCCTGGTGTCAGGTTCACTGCTAGCCTAACTGCTTGAACTAGACTTACTCATTTAGACACTGGACAATATGTTTGGGGCATTGGATTGAACAAATGGTCTGTGATACCCCATAATAATATCTTGCAGACCATACTCATGCCACTAACGATGAAGGCGGGTATTATTATTATTATTATTATTATTATTATTATTATTATTATTATTATTATTATTATACAGAACATTATAATTGAGCTACTTTATGTAAATGCAGTACATGCAAACATAAAGGCGTTATGGTAGAAAACTGGTTTTATGAAAAGAGCTCAATTTAATTTAGTCGGACAGACGTCAGCCTGAGGTGTTTTTTGAGTGCTTTGCTGTAGTTGTTGCTCAGGCTCTGAAACCTGAGCTCCTGCTTGTTTATCACAGATGAAGAGTGCTAACTGTCTGACTCAGATAGTGGAGGACTGCATCTCACAGAGCTGGTGTATCAGCTCCTGCTCTTTAAGACCTTGGACTACAGCAGTCACAGCCAGTGGTCTTTGCAAGAGAAGCGATAGTAGAGGTTGCCACCTAACACTTATAAACATAATACAAGCCATTAAATCTAAATTAAAAAACATACAAACAAAACCCCAATATTAACGTGCTAAATATGTTTATATACAGTTTAAACTTTTAGATTGCTTTGTCACTACTCTCTCAGCGATATTCTAAGTGTAGTTGCTGCTAATAAGTTCCAGTGGGGCGTGGCTTACAGTCCAGTGGTGCTCATCACAGCTGTTCCTGTGTCTGTCATTGCAGGTATGTGGAGGAGCACATTCAGAAGACAGGGGTTGCCATCGAGATTCAGGGATTCACGTTTACCACAAGCGATCGTTAAAGAGAATCACTCACAGTAAGCAGTTATTTCAATAGACTCAGGGATAGAAATAAGACTCCCAGTGCATAGCAGTTTCATCCAGTTCTGGTTTTACTATGAGTTTAATGGATCACACGCAAGCCTATTACCTGTACACTGTGGCTATAAGCTTGTAGTAAAACCTGGAATGGGTGAAATTGCTATGCAATAGGAGTCTTTTTTTTTTCCAACCTTGATACGTTACTTAAACTTTTAGGCCTATATTTGGGTGCAAAGGCTTCTTTCAAGACATGCGTTACAAGCATATAGGACCTTAATAGCAAACAGATACAATGCTATCACAGTATTCTATAGCACTGTCAAAATTATAGTTCCCCAAATAACGGTGCTGTAGTGTTACTAATACACATGTCCTACTTCAAATCCAATACTCATAATCACAACAAGATGTGTTGCTCTACCGTGCATCCCAGCACTGTGCAGTGTTTAAATATGCATGTTTGCAGATACAGTGTTCTCATTGTATGAGGTTAATTTAAAGCTAACGTGGATTGTTGGTCTTGAACTCTGCATGTTTTAATTTAGCATGTGATGCTTTTGCAGCAGCTCTCCGTGTGTTTTTTTGCTTGCTTCAATATCCAAACCAAATAATTCTGCTCGCAGCACCCTTGCTATTAGGTGAAACCCTGCTGAGTCATTGCATCTGACAGTGGAAAAGGGTTAACGTGATCAGCAGCCTAGCATCTGTGCACCAAGTTCTCTCACACACATGGGGGGAGATTTGTGATTCCTATTTGTTAAATGTTTTCTTGATTCCCGAATTTTGAAGGAAAGCATGGTTTGAAATGTGGTAATTATCAGCATTACTTTTAGTATTAGTGTTATTATTTATGGTAACATTTTAACCTCAGATATGGTTCCATCTAAACCTTTTTGCATACTGTACATGATTCAGTCACTGCAAACAGTATTAATGCTTCTTGACAGATTCTGCCCACAGTAGATACAAAAACTGTGTGTTTTTTTGCAGCAGGCTATTCCTGTGAATTAGCCTTAGAGGACTGTTGAGACAAGCTACAATAAGAATAAAAAGCATGAGGCACGCTTATAAATAGATCTAATTAATCATTTACTGGAATCTGGGTACCTTCTGATACCGTATGAACGTCGTCATTTTATGCTGTCCTTAGGCTTCTTTCCCAGCAGCCGTCAACTCTGCCAACTACACTTAAATTTATTGCATCTTAGAGTGATGTACTGTAACTATTATAACGGCACAGTCCCTGAGTGGCTGTTGCTAGCTTGCATCATATTTTAGACTAGCTTTATAGCTAAGAATAAGGCGTTGGCTGCTGTGTGCTGCAGATCAGACAGTTTGTTCAGACACCAGTTAAGGAGACAAAGATGAATCATGTAATTACAGAGATGACCAGTGCTGGAGGATTATCTTCTATACACAGGAACTGCTTAACTGGCCAGCTCAGTTTAGCTCCACTGTTACAAATCCCAACGCTGATCTGAGGCATGTCTGTCATGCGAAGGAGCAGAGAGAAGACCCAGTCTATAGCTGACTGCCTAATGAAAAATCTCTCTTGTATAGGGCAATGCAACCCTCCACCTTTCCAAACACTTCAGGAGTTTGAAGGTAGGAACGTTCTTGCATTTTAATCAGCTTTTTTATTTGTAAATAAAAACGAAGAATAAGATGTTTTTAATTTGCACGCCTTTATGAATAAATTATACATGCTGCTAAATCTTTCAGTTCCAAAATGTGTGTTTGTGTCATTAATATAATTTTTTATTGCATTAAAAAAAAAAAAAAAAAAACATTTACGCAGCAACTCTATCAATAGCATATTCAAAAGTTGTATGAGCATTCGTGTTCAACACACTTCATTGTTTTTTTAAAAGTGCTGTCATTTTTACAACAAGAAGAGTTTGTTAGCAAATGGGTGCCGTGCAGTGTACTGCTTCTCCATTCAAATTACTGGAATTGAATTTGTACAAAAAAAAGGTTTTCCTTTTTTTTTTCTTTCCCGGGATTGTTTTTAAAGCAGAACATTTTTAAATCAAGATTTAAAGCAGAACGTTTTTAAATCGAGAATGAATGCTGTTCAACCTAAATCACTGTTTATTTTGTCCGTGCCCGCACTTGATTTGCCCTTTATACAATTAGAGTAACCTGTGTGCTTTATACAATCAGCTTCTAAGTTTGTAGTGATTATCCAGCTATGCATCCTTAGTCCCATGACAAAGCAGTTTCTATTCTAGGATGTTTAAGTTGGCGAGGATCCTTTATGCAGGAGGGAGTCAGACCCAGGTAATATTTGAAGAGCGCAAAGAGGAATGCCATTTAGAAATGCTTATAATAGAACCTAACCCTTTGTGCAAGTTCAGTTTTCAGTGCAGACGGACAGCAGTGGACTACAATTGACGTCAGGTAGTGTTAGTTAAGAAGTTTCATGAGAACTAATGGGTTTTGCCACAGCTCCAGTGCAGTATGTGTGGCAGAAGTTCATTGAAAACCCACCTACCTCACCCCACTCTGAAATTGTACCAGTAACTTAAACACAAATTTGAATAAGGACCCATATTGCTTTCTATTTAAATATGAATACTAGTAATTAGATAGGATGAGAAGATTGTATCCATGTCTTTATATGTTACAATAACATAGATATCTGCTGTACAAAACATCTACATTCCCTGTTAGTCTGTAGCCCCCTACTGGATAACAAACACATTGCATGGAATATTTACAGAGGGATGACATCCCATTCAGTTTCATGCTGTTTCCTCAGTATCTCCTGGTGTCGTACTTAAGAGGCTTAGAAATGAGGGCTCTGGGTTTAAAAAGAGAATGTACTGTAACGTGCATCAGAAATCTTTTTTGCAATGTCCTACTGTATACAGTAAAATCACGCCTTTAAAAAACAAGGCGATAAAACTGTCAACCCGGTGGACGAATCTTGCAATAACCTTGTTCCCCAGATATTGTTGTAACAGAGCAATATGTTATGTACTCTACTGCATGGCCTTTGTGTTTATGATGCACACAGCAGATTAATCATTGATTGTGTCTAGAGCAGTGGACAATGGCATATTCAAGGCTTTGGTTAATTCATTGCTGTCATCCTGTCCTGGAAATCTCCCAACGCAATGTAGTGGTTTTGGTAGCAGTGTCTCTTTCCCAGACACCAAGCCCTGGTTGACTTCTGCTCCACACTGACATAGTGTCTGTCCACCTTAATGAAGGCGACATTTGGACCTGTGCTTGACGTCACAGCCAGAGATGCAACATACAATACGTCAGCTCTGGGACAGCTTTGTAATAGGGAGCAGGAGGGCAGATAATCCGAGCGGTATGCTGCCAAGTAGTTTTCAAAACTGTGGAAATTTTTTTTTTTTGCAATTCCCTTGCCCTGGGTCAGTCACAAGTGAGGGACCGCCCTTTCATCACCACCTTCAATCAGAATTTATTACATGCTTCCCAACCATTGCCCTGTCCGTCACACCACTTTTGTAACAATGTAACCCTTTGCTAAAGAACACAGTGATTACACTAATGCATATCTAATTGTGAAGCAACATGCTTTCCCGAATGCATTCTCAGTGAATGCATTTGGTGGTGAGGTTTATCTCATTAATTCCCTGATAGAGAAATACCATTGTCAAAATTTTATGCCCTGCATGTACGTGCTATTTAAAGGCAAATAGGATTATACAAGCACCTAGTTTATTTAATTGAGTCCCAGCCCAGGTATCGGTCACATGTCCCTGTGTAAGGCTAGAGATGTACAATACAGTCTCCAATTTAAGCTGCATCACAATCTTGTAGAACGCACTTGTTTGCATCAGCCTCAGAGTGGGAGTACAGTGATTGAATTGATCACAGTTTAAATTGGTTATCAACGTTATCCATATTTTTGGGCTGGTCGGGTTTATTGTTTCCCTGTAATCTGTTATTGCTGTAAGTCCCTGTGGATGATTTTGGACAGAAATGAAATTTAAGTGCTGACCTTGAAGTGAGTGACCTTGTTCTGTTTTTATAGTTTCTCAGTCTATTGTGTTGAGTATTCAAACAGCCCTCCATATTCCAACTTTGTATTCTACTGTTAAACAGTAATAAATGTTCAGTTTAAATGTCATTAATCTGCCCTGACCTACATAGGTGCCTTTGCTGCACTGTTAGGTGATGTCTGTTGCTAGGTTACCTCGTTGAAATCTCAGTAGCTTTTCAAAGTCAGCACTGTTTCTGTATGCTTGTACGTACATGTTTATGTAATTCATCGCTGGGCGCACGTATATATTTCAAGAAAGTTGAATTGATTTCTTTAAGCAAGACTGACATGTGCTCTGTCTCTTACGGTACATGGACTCAAGTCTCTCAGTTTAGGAGTGTAGTAGTTTTATTAAGGGCACATTTCATTTGCATATTACTGGGCTTGTGTTCATCATTTTCATCGCTTGCCCTAAATCTGCAGATTAAAACTAAACCATTTTGTCTCAGCTGACAGGCGCATTAGTTATTATTAGATTCGTTATATAATGATGCTTATTTGACTGCGCTCATTCGTGTCACCAGGGAGTCTTCTCCCTTGACTTCGATGTACCTGGGAAGAAATGTAGCTTGTCAGCAATACAGTACCAGGCCTCGTTGAAAAACCTCTTTGGGTTTCTGCAGTGAAACTTGCAATGTTTGGCTGAACTGGAGCAGAAGTGGCTGTGCGTGTAGATGACAAGGAGTCACTCCACAGTCGTTCTTCACTGGCTATCTTTATTCTTTTATTCATGTAAAGCTGCCAGTTGAAGAGCTGTTGTGGGTGACCATGACCACTTTGTTCGTTCGCTTCTGTAGCTTTACTCTTAGGAGCCAAGGCTGACTGTGGCTGTGTGTTGTTGTTGTTGTTGTTGTTGTTGTTTACGCCACAAAACTTCGATTGTATTCTATTCTGGATCTGGATTAAGCTATAGTTAATGCATAGTATAACAGTGGGAAAAGCATGGGGGATAACTGCAATATCACAGTGGTAAACTTTTATAAGGGTACCCCGATTGAACTGTGATATACAGCATCAGTGTCTGTGGCATTTAGTTCACAGATCCCTGTCTTTTTAATGTCATAAAGGGTAATGCATTAGCAAATTGAGGTAGTTTGATAGGGAAGAGGGTTAACACTATAAAAACATTAAATGACCAGAATAGATTCAGAAATTCAAAACCCATCTTCACTCCTTCTCCAAGCCTTCCCAGTTTGTAGATGTTTTATATACACATGCAGCAGATATATTTTGTAGGTGTATCAGACTACCTCTCTACAGAGATCTCCACCTCCAGACAGAAGAAGTTCAGCCTGGTGACGTTCATAGATACCACAGGGCTGGTGGACGGTGATATGAAGTACCCCTTCGATGTGAATAGTGCCTTAGCTTGGCTTGGTAAGATTCGCTAACGTTCTTTCAGAAAAGTTTGCCGACATTTTGGCTAACATTCTTTGCTGGTTTGATTGATCTTTTGGTCCCTGAAAGCACCAGACCTTCCTTGGTGTTTTTATTTTTGAAATTCTGTGTGAAAAGCCATCTAGAAAGATAAGTGCTAGTGTGATAGGATTAGTGGGCGGTCCCCTGGCAGCTTTGGTGAGGCACAACCTTGACTGCTAATTGAGTGCAAGCAGAGATGCTGGATACAACTCAAACTCACCCAGAATGGTTCAGAAATATCAGAAGACACATGCTCGTGCCATTAAAACATATATAGATACATACATACTTTTTTTTTCCTTTTTGAAAAAACTTTAACAATTAAATAGAATACACAAAAACAATATTAAAAAAAAACACACAAAGTGGAAATCGATGACAAAAAAACCCTCTCTGACCAGTGTTTCAAAACTGCAGTAGATAGATGGATAGACAGATAGATGAGTATAATCTGAGAAACAAGTAGGTGTTGAATTGAACCTCTTTAAGATATGTTTTGCTTCGTGGAAGCAGCGTGCAGACAGGTGCTCTCATAGACCAGTGAGCTCCTGTGTTTGTTTGTGCAGGTGAGCAAGCTGACCTCATCTTGGTGTTCTTTGACCCCATGGGTCAGGCTCTGTGTAAGCGCACTGTGGACATTGTGGAGCAGCTCAGTGAGACGTGCGGAGACAGGCTCCTCTTCTACCTCAGCAACTCTGATGAGGCGGGCCGGGAGACTGACAGACAGGTAGCACCGTGATCACCTGACTGCGCTGCTTCTAAATGAGGCGGTCAGAATCTCACTGGGCAGACTTCATTATGCTACACTGTAACCGGGATTATTATTCGTATTATTTCAGAGTAATGATGCAGATAGTTCAGGAGCTTTGTCGGAGACCCGGCTTGAACAAGTGTGGTTTTGAGATGCCTACGATATACATACCCAACCCACAGAAGGTAAGGTATCTGGCTAGCTGGCTATGATTTTATTTGTTTACAGTGTGGTCTAAATACATTTATAGTGAGCAAAAACAAGCAAGATCTTCAACAGGAGTCCCAGCAATAATATATCTACAGCCAGGGCCAAAGGTTTCAGCACCTATGATTTTAGGATTGAGACATAATTTAAAAGAAAACTATATGTGTGTAATTTAGATATTTTATTTAACATCATGTAATCAAAGAAACTACAAAATGATACTGCTAAAAGCCATAGTAGTAGTACAGTATTTCATGTTAGATTCAGTTATTTTCAGTTTTATTAAGTATATGGAAAACTACCAAGCGCTGTGTAATTCGTTAACGTAACATTATTCAGCAGATTTCATTCGACTTTGTGAATTTGCTAATTTGATCGGGTGATGCAAACCTTTTGGCCAGAGCTGTCGCTCTCACAAATGCACTCCTTTAAGGTTGTTGTGAATGCCTACTGCATATCACTTGGAAAGATAATTGAGAATATTCTCTAATGTGCTGCAATGAATATAAAAGTAAATGTTGTGTTTTGGGTGCAGACTGAACAGTATGTTACAATTAAAAGCAGTATTCACCATTTTATGTGGTAAAGGTAAACCCGAATATGTATGTTGCCATAATCAGCATGCATCTTTTTACAGACCTTTCAGTTAAATAGTTGCTTAGTGGAACACTGTACCTAAGGGGTTCCGAGAACATTTCGATTGCACACTGTTAGGTGCTGTGAAGCTGTGCCATGCAGACTGTGCCTAATCTTCGACTTGCGATAAAGCAATGTGAGCCAGTAGCGTTGTTAGGTAAAGGGCTTTAATCGAGACTCATACTGTATTTAATCTTTCCATGATGATGTCGCACAGCTAGGACTGGCAGGGAGAGCTGGGCTGCTGTGTTTCCTTGAGTCAGTAATGCAAAACACCTAGGTAGCCACCTTCCTTGTGTGGACAGGGTTATCGTTTGTTTAATTTTCTTTACTGCAGGAATACTAAAATAAACTACTCACCTCCCCTCAGTGTTTTCCCAGGCAAATGACATCAAGTTATATAAAAGTAAATGTTCTACAAAAAAAAATAGCCTACAAGTCATGTTCTACAGTAAGGGATCAATTCTCCTAGCTAAATGTATTTCAGCAAAGACTAATCTTACCCTATGAGCAGAAGATGTTATAAAACTTAAGAAATCACAAAAAGCTTTCAGGCTAAATACTTTTTCTAATCTGACGTTTCGGACGTGCTGGGTTTGGAATGAGTTTTGCTCAGAGTAACACCAGAAGCTGGGATGGCTTTTGTACTTTTAAAGAGTTTGATAGCATGAGCCGACCCGTAGTTACACAGCGTGGCTTCAGCTGGGAAAGGTGCTGCAAGTCTTGCTCAGCTGGGAATAACGTTTGCCTGTCAGCCCAGCCGGTGTGTGAACCAGACTGATGGGGTTTGCAAGATGATCGAGAAGACCATTAGCCAGGCTGTGCAGGAAACACTCAACCAGCTGGACAAGGACTACGACCTGATCTGCAGAACCATCAGCAATCAGATTACACTTGACAGGTACTGCTGGCTTTTACCTTGAACACTGCGCATCAGGAGTGAGTTAACCCAATCCTCTTACCTTGAACACTGCGCATCAGGAGTGAGTTAACCCAATCCTTTTCGACGTCTTGCAGTTGTTGTTAAAGAATCAACAGGAAAGGTGGACAAGGCTGCATGTTTGTATTTTAAAACTGAAATGACTGCGTAGGGTTGTTCATGTGAGGGGGGGTGACCTTGATGAAGGGGAATAAGGGGTGGAAATGGGGCGTTGGCGCAATTCCCCTTGAATAATACCACTTTTAATACCATAGGAGGTACTGAAGTGCAAAACTATCAGTAACTTCAGTTGAGCTATTCGTGTTCTTAAAGGTTTCCCCTGCAACGATCCCAGTCTTTTGCTGCAGTTGCTATGGAAATAACTGGCAGCACGTGTAACTCCAAAGGAATTTGAATGATTCAGAGCTTTTAATTACAACTCCAGTACTGTAAGCCTCTGCAGTCCCACAAGAGATGTGCTTCATGGGGTTTCTAGCTGAGCTTGATCTGATGAGAGGGTGTCCACGTTAAGGAGCATCCCTGGTTGTGCGGCTCCCTAGGAGAAGCGAAGACTTGGAACACAACCAGGACACAGCAACGACGCGTCAGCTCAATCCAGAAGAAGTACTTGCATAACTTCACTCTGTTCACCACATGAGTTTCGAATTCCTTTTCTTGTTGGAAGCTCATTGATGTCATTTGACTGTCGTGTTTCTCTCATTCGCTCAGGGAGTATGTGGGCTGTAATAAAAGCTCTTACTTGCAATCCCTCCTGTTTGGCGCTCTGGGGACTGTGCTGCCTGTGCTGCTCGTGATTAGTCTCCTGCTGAACACTTTCTCCAGGGATGAAGTAGAGGGAGCTGTGGGAGAGAGCCTGGCAAGCCTTCTGCACTCAAGCACTGTATGTGTACATGTAAGGAAGGATATGCAATTCTACTCAAACACTTCAGTAACTGTATCCTGGTGGTATGCAAAACACCTGGCTATCCCATTCAAATAGGGGTTTTAATTAACTGCAAAACACCTGGCTATCCCATTCAAATAGGGGTTTTAATTAACTGCAAAACACCTGGCTATCCCATTCAAACAGGGGATTTAATTAACACTCAACAGCATGTGTTAATTGTTAAATAAAACAATTAGCACCAAATACTAGCCCCTGTGTTTTTATAATGTTTATTTATAAATCTGCCAGCCTAAAACAATGGCTTTGCACGCTAAACAAAACTGTTTTAGATACATTTAGGATCTTTATAAAGTATATAGTATGATAGTCTTTAACTCCTAGAACTACTGTAGGTATTATATTTGTGGACAGCAGGGAGTTGTAAGCTGCACTAAGAAGCTTGTTTCTTTGTGTTGGCAGAGTGTAATGATGATTTTGTGGGGCTGGATACCAGAAGACGGGCAGATCTGACTCCTGCTTATTCTGCTTGCCACCTGTTACCTGTTTTTCTCTTTGGCAAAATATCATGCAAGGTAAGGGTCTACCCCTATCCCCACTATGAACAGACTGTTCCCAGCTTAGGGGAACGCACAGAGAAACTTGCTTTGTTTCCAATCAACACGTCACTCAAGCTCAGGGGTTTTTTGTTTTCTTCTCTTGTCTACAGTAAGACTTACCGGACCCTTACAAAGAGGGAAAAGCGATGCCTTGCACAATACCAAGATTATATTCAAGATGCCGTGAAACACAAGAAGGTACAATAAGGAGGTCTACATGTCATCGCTGTACAGTTTATAAGAGCACCAATGCAAAGGAATTTCTGCCTCGGTTAATGGGAGCTCAACTGACCTACTGCAATAACTTATATTGTTTGTCATACATTTTGTGCAGGAAATAAATGCATTGTTAAAAAAAAAAAACACTAAAACTGTAAAGGGGACATGTTGCAACAAACATAGTGCTGTTTTCTTTAATTTTTTTATTGCAGAAGCTGCTGTACAAAGAGTATCTGCGTCACTGTGCAGCAGAGCACGATCTGGGCTAGAAAAAGAAACATCACACCCAAAGCCATGGGAATTCTCCTGTGAGATATGTAACGCTCGTAAACCAGCAATAGCCCCTGTACTGTACAAGCAGTAACTGATGCGCAGTTCGGGTTTTATGATACTTTTTCTACTTCTATTAAGGTGGTCAGTACAGTGGCTGTCTAAGGAAATGAGCCGGATGGACGTTGATTTTAAAATGCTGCCAACAACCCATCTGAGCATTAATATTGCCGGTTCAGACAAGCGTAGTGAATTATTTAAAGAATGCTTTTCTATGAATAAATTCAGTTTGATATTTGTTAAAGACAGCTGTCCGCTTCACGGATATCAAACTTTCTTTTGTTGACAAGCTGCGAATTTGTTTTTTTATTTTGATAGCACTGAAGTTAAAGCTTACTAGCTTTACAGCAATAACATAGCTGACTTTGGTAGGAGCTGCGTAAGGGAGTTGTGTTGTAAGTTGAGTTGTATCACAGGGAGTTGTGATATTGCGTCCTGTCTGGACTGTCCACACATATTCATATAGCGGCCAGTTTTACTGGCCAGATGTTAATAAGCAGCCACGCTCACCAAAGCATCATTTAGGAATTACAATACTGTATCCCAGTCATGTGGGCTGCTGTGGGATCCATTGGAAAATCTATATATATAGAGATAGATAGATGCTCTTATCCAAGCATCTCTTATCCATATAACTCTCCGAGTAAAAAGAAAATAAGAGTAGTAAGCAATATCGAGCATATAATATATAATATGCTTTAATGTGTGTGTGTGTTTTTCTTCATATTTATTTCAAAGTGTACGTAAACATGTAAATAAGAAAAACATGTTTTGGTAGGAAAATAAAACCAACGCATTTATTTTTACAATAAGAAAATAAAATCAACCTTCTGCTCCCTGAGTTAGTAACAAAGAGTTTCCTCGAGAAATCAAACCTACCAAAAAAAAAAAAAAAAAATACTTTTTACCCCAGCAATAATTGTAGCATGGTTAATGCAACTGCCCAGGGCAAACCCACTACTAGCAACTCCACAGCTGGAATTCATTCATAACATTATTAGGGTTCATTTAAAGGGTGCGATATCTTAGCACCTATAACCGAACAGGCAATTTAATGGATTTTCACCCAAGTATCCATGCTCTGACATAATAATGCATTTGAAGCATCTTTCAACAGTCTTTTTCCAGTGGATTTCGGTGATTTCCATGCGTGTTACGAATCTTCCTACAGCAATGGTGTAACGTACAGTTCATTTGGCCAAGGGAAATTCTAATTGAAGCGCCTCAAATAAGAACAATGCAGCACAGTAAAGAATAATATAACATTTCGATTTAGTTACAGTAACTAACCTATCCTGTAGCTCCTGTCTCCATTATTGCTTCGCTACAACTGCAGGTTATCAGACAACATTGTATTATTCATTACTTTTAAATGTGTAATTTAATTTACAATTAAATGTGATGAAGGTGCAGATAAAGCATATGCACAATATTATATATAAAAAAGACACCTATAGACAAAATACAGGTTCATGCACAAGCACAGTCATTGCATCCAGTATTGTTTTTAGACTCAACAGTGCAAATACGACCCTGACCCACTAAACCCCATGGATCTGCCCAGCTTTGGTTCATTTACACCACTTTAGACAGTATGTACAGTACAATCATTTAGCTGCAGACAGACCTCTCAAGTGAAAAAAGCAACCTTTTTTTTCTGGTGAAGGGCAAAAATGCCCCAGGGTTTAGGAGGAGGAAATGAAGCTCGCATCGAGACACAAATGTCCTGGATTAAGTGTGCCACAGTATCACAGAACTCATACAGTGGGTGTCGTCTTACAGAGGAGTTTCCATGGAGATTGAGAGCTGCCTCCTCTTCTCAAAGGTCTTCACGTATGTTTGGGTGCTTTGAGGTTCACAGCTGCTGCGTGCCTTTTCCGATTAACCACGACATGTCCCCGGTTCTACAGAAACACAGAAACACAGCCCAAGATTCATGCCTGACACTAGACGATAAATTCAAATTCCACATGCTTGCGTCATCAAAATAGAAGCGAGTAACACTTTCAATTGTAATAAGAATTAATCTTGCTTTTTTCCCCCCAGTGAAACATTAATATGAAGTTGAAAATACGGAGTCTTTATAAAAAAAAAAAGAAGCAAAATAAGAAAAGAATTATACTTATTACAGCACTGCATAATTTCTACAGTCAAAATCTGCTTTATCAGAGTATTTCGTATTTATTATGATGATAAAAAAAAACTGGTATGTGTTTTACATACTTGCCATGTCGTACAAACATCCTTTTTTGCGTATGCAAAGCAGGGAACAAAACAAGAAGAAATTAGAGAAAAACTTCATTCATTAACAGCAGCAGACAGCAATAGACCTATGCACCACACAGGTGTTAACACACGTGACCGCTGAGTTTGCCTAATTAAAAAATAAAAACCCTGTCCTCTTTCAACAGCTGCTATTATTGCTTGTCTTGCTTGTTCTGTTTCATGAGCGCTCCACAGGTAACTTCAAGGAAAACCACTCAAACAATTCCTGAACTTGTTCTCCGGGCCTGCAATCTGCAATCTGTAATCCGGAATATTTGGCTGTTGTACATTAAGACCACTAGATGACAATAGTGTTTACTTCTTGCAGAATGTGTTATGAGTCTGTGAAGTATTTACTATGTAATGCATTTATTTGTTTGTTATTTAAAGTGTTCCAGTAAACATAACTTATTTTAAGGCGACTTACTCAACATCCCTCTTCCGAATCGTCCTGCCAGATCCAAAAACCTCTGCGACCTTGGACACAATGGGGTCGTAGTTCATACTTGCAACAGCAATCACCTCCTCACTCCTACAACATAAACAAGAGGACAGAAAAGTTCCCACAGCCCAGCACGGCTATATTCAACTCACAACCCAATGCATTCTGGTAAACGTTGTCCTGCTCCTCTTAAAGGAAATAATGTTACCTGAGACAGGTAAAACGTACCAGAATGCATTGGGTTGTGATTTGAAAAGCCTGAACTGTCCCGCTGAACACGGAGCCATATTGTCACCTTACCCGTACATCAGCTAAGGGAAAGTACTTCAGAGACTCCACTGAGGGGAGGCACTTTCTTACCTCATGCTGCATGCAGTTTCTGCTCAAGGCGACATCTAAAAAGCTACCAGATGTATTTGTAATGCTTTAATTTAAGCAGTCGGTATAAAACAGCCATTGCTAGGGGTAATGAAGCGTTACAGCCCTGCAACACACCTAACAAGGCAGGCACGACTGTCCCACCATGAAGGATTTACTCTCTAGTGAGTCTAAAGCTGATCTTACCTTGATGCACAGTAACTGCTTACATTTTAAAATCCAAACCCTTTATTAGTGTAAGAACTGCTTTTGCTACTTCCAGATAACATTTAAACTTTACAGTGATGAAGGGGAGTAGCAAAGAACTATGCTCATGACTCGTCACTAGAGATGTACTTACTTTGTGTAGAAGGCTACAAACTTGAGTTCGTCTAAATCTCCTTGGATGATTACAGAATCAAATCCTTCTCCGTGACCTGCGAGAATAAAATAAGGTCATTGCTAATCCATAAAAGAATAATCACTCCAGCTTGTCTGGAGGTTTATCAGCAATGTAGAGAACCACTCCCACATTTCAGTGTCATTTTGCTGTGTTTAAACTAGATAGCAGTAAAATCTTTTTTTTTCCTGTGCAATAATCCTGAGGTTAACAGAGACTGGCCTCTGTTTCCCCAGCTGTTTTATTAACCTGTCATATAAACGATGAAAATTTCACTCCGGCAAAAAGTGGAGTAATTTAGTGCTATGAGATTTCAACTTTACCATAAAAAATCATGTGAAGGTTAATGCTGAATCATGGACATACTGAATAATGCAGCAATTCCCAATAATGTATTCATCAAACGGGAAAGCCGTACCGGAATTATAAAATGGTATCATGATTTACTGCAGCCTGGCACTGAGGTGCAGTAAATATGTACACGGAATGTGTTTATGTGAAATGAAAGGTGTACCTGCATATCGAATACTTTTCCCAAACATCGCGGTCCAGAAGTAAGGAACAGTATTTATTTCAGTTGCCTGGCCAAGCATATTAAGAGCAGCTATCCGACCTTAAAAAATAAATAAATAAAATAAAAAATAAATAATAATAATAATAATAATAATAATAATAATAATAATAATAATAATAATAATAATAATAATGTCATTGTAGACAGCTCTGAAATGCATCAAGTACAAACTGATCCACAAGAGTATCACATGTAAGAGGATCTCACCTTGCATGTGTGCCATCTGCCAATGAGGCACATTCACTCTCTTATTGCTGCGCAGGGCCAGAGGGAAAGTGACCACATCTCCTGCAGCAAACACTCCAGGAACATTGCTCTGCATTGTCTAGGCATCAGATTACAGGTAATGAATACATCTACTGTAGCGTGGGCTCTTAGGCAAAACCGGGGTGGCGTGCAAGCATGCGACTGTACATAGCCAGTGATTCTGTAACCAAGTATTAGCTGGGGAGACTGGACCTCGACCAGCTACCTCAGAGTCCGCACTGCCTCTATCACAGGGGTGTCCAATTACAGTGCGGGAGGGCCATTCCACTCCAGGTTTAACAGGTAACATGATAGAATTAACTACTTCAGGGTCTGGATGGAGGTTTAATTGGTTTAAACTATTTAGGACAAGGTTAGAACAAAGACCAGGAGTGGAAGAGACAGCTTTGGGCACTCCTGCTCTATCAGTTTGCAGCTAATAATGCTGCTTCTGTTTCATTACTCGATTCACCCATAGGGGTCAGCATTCTTTCTAAATACAGTCTGGATCAAGAAGTATAGAACCTCACATAGCACTATCTGTTGCATTACTTTGGTAAAGTAGTTACCTCTTGAACACAGCACTATGCAGTTGCATTAAGGGGAATATGTAGTATGAACCAATATATGAGACTCCTAGTTTATAGAAGTAGACCCCCTTAGTTAGCCTTCCACTAGAAAGCACAGCCTTACCTTGCTCACAGGGACGAAGCCTTTGGAATCCATGCTAATGCCGCTGTGTTTTAAGAAGGAAGTCGCTGGGCTTACCCCTAAGATAATTGAAAAATGGGTTACTAAACCTGGAAGAATACAAGTACATTAAATAAACTGCAGGCTTTCATCTACACTCAAATGCAGTAAATGAATGACACTCTATCTAATTCCATAATTTGACTATCATTTTACCAGTCCCCAAATTGTCATGTAATAAAAGACAGCAACAATGTAACCCCGTGTACCTGTCATTTGAATTGCAAGTCTCCTCACTCCCACGCTTGTTAAGGTTCCCTTACCTGCGCCAATAATGCAGACATCAGCCCTGAGAACCTTTCCACTGTTCAACACCACTTCTTTTAGCTTAAAGGATGGGAAACAAGAAAGATGCAGCAGTTTATTCAATTGTAATATTGTGCAAATTAACACAGAGCAATGCCTTTATCATTATCCCAATCAACGCTGCAGTGGAGTTACAGAAACGCTAAACTGGGGCATTGCAGTCAACCAGGTTCAAAGCTTTTGTGAATGAAATTGCAATAACCCATCCAGAAATACACTTACAACTAGCAAGACACTGGTCAAGTTAGATGTATTCATTACTTGTAATGTGACGCCTATTCTCAGCTATGACTAGTGGTCACCAACAAACCCATTGGTTTTCTGGAATGCGCAGCCCCACCAAGTCCAGCCTGCTTTGTAAACGGTTTTGTGGGTCTTGTTAATAAAAAGAATGAAGACTGCTGACCCCAGTGCTCTGGCCAAACTCCAGAGAGATGCTTGTCTTTCTCATCCCATTATCGGAGTGGAGCACAAGCACACAAAGGGCTTCCCTATCTTATCTTACATCGGTGCCATTAAAAAGGGTGGTAGTGAGAACCATGCTGTTTCCATCGTTGCTCAAAGCAGTACCTTTCCTTGTTGGCCTCGCAGCTCCGATACTTCATTCAGCATGTAGAACTTAATTCTGTTGTTGTCAAACATCTAGGAGGGGGAAAAAATGCGAAGTTTGTCAGCAAGTTTGGATTTCCCTATGCACTGATAATTTCACAATCCTGTTTTGTTTTTCAACAAAGAACAAATCTCCATCCCTCTTAGTCTATTTTCAGTTTTGTTTTTTGTATTTTTTTTTGTATCCAGTTATCCAAAGCTGGATCTGAATTAATACTATCATAGTAAACACCATTATGGGTTAAATTCTCAAAACTATTTACTCCGTCACAGAAAGGAGAAACTCACTCAATAAAGTTTCTAAACCAGAAATAAACAACTAAGATTTTTTTATTTCAGGGGCTTGAATAAAGTATCGAGTTGTTTTAGATGGAAATTTGGAGTAAATAGCTTTGAGAACCTAGCCCTCTGAATCCAATACTGTTCTGTGTCACAATGAAGCAATAATGTCAGTTACAGTACTTAAACCCACTTACCAAACCGAAGAAGCCTCATATCTCTGTATTGTAATTGAACTGTAGAGTTTGGGGTTAATTTGATACCTTTATGCCAAAGTGAAGTATACCAATCCACTACGACTTACAGAAAAATTTATTTGAAACTTTTGAGAAAACAATTCAAGTCAACATTATGATGACAGGAGGGCTACACTTCACCACATGTGTGGCCCTGGTACAACACTAGGGGGCAGCAGAGAACAGCTATAAATACAATAAAGAAATATAAGAAGCTTTACAAAAATAGACTGCTTTTCAACCTTTAACGCAAGGGCATTTTGCAGGGTCGACGTCAGTAACGGGAAAATTACATAACCTGATATTAAACTGACGCAAGCAATGTAATCTCAATACTAGTTCTTCAGAAAGCTGTAATTGGGATAACCCTGGGGGCCTCCCCATATGAAGCACCTGCTCACAGGTGCTTGCCTGAGGAGCGAGTATCGAAGGTGAAAGTTACCTTCATGATGGCCCTTCCTACTTTCTCTCCCAAGGCTTTGCGGAAGGGAATGTCCTCCTGGCTCACGACTGACACAGAGTGGGCCTTTTCAGCCAGGTAGGCAGCGACCTCCATGCCTGGGAAACAAACAGTGAGGGGCTGCTTGAAATCCCACCCTTTTAAACACAAGTCAATCACCTTGTGCACTAAGATGGAGCATGTCAACATAGGTAGTGAAAACAAGCAAGGTAATAAGCAAAAATTCCCTATAATAACCCTACAGTGATAGAGATTCTTACCTACATATGACGCCCCCACTACAACCACATTCTTGTTGTTTGCGAGTTTGGCTATACAGTTGGCATCTTCCGGTGTTCTCAGGTAAAACACATTTTCCACGTCTCTTCCTTTGCAGTTTAGTAGCTTTGGACTGCAAAATCAAACAACATGTTGTAAGCTGTCCAGAATATATGAAAGTGTTCTGCCAGGTTGAAGTTTACTTTTACTTTTACAAGGGAAGTACTAAAAAGAAATATGTGTAGATGTTTTGCTGGAACACTGAAACTCTTCAAAATGACAATTTTGTGATTTCCATCAAGTTTGTGCGTCTATTGTTAGGTACATAAAAAAAAATAAAAAAATCAATAAAACTGACCTGCTTCCAGTGGCAATAAGAAGATTTTTGTAGATCATCTTCAATCCATCTCTAAAGATTGCTGTCTTTGTCTTTATGTCCACAGTCACTACCTAAAACACACAAATATCCTTTTAAAAACAAATGCAGCAAAGTGTTTTAAAGCACTGAAAAGGCATTGTGAACGGTAAATCACAATATGGTAAAATGCTGTAAAAATCCACATGAATCTATTACATGCACGGGAATTGCAAATGAATTGTGATACACCCAGAGTGAGCCTTAAAGGCGCTCACCTCTTTCTCTTTCAGAAGCTCTATGTCGTATTTTTGGAAGAATTCTTTCGAGCGCAGTGTTATCTGTTCTGCTGTAGACTCCAGCGACTGAAAAAAGGGAATTGAAAAACTGCATTACTGCGTAGATCAGGGACAAGCAGCCTGCTAGAACAACAGTGTTCTCAGATGAATGACCTGGTAGAGTGGGTGTCCATTTCCTGGCAGTGCCAGAGATCTAGGTCATTGTTTTGAGGTTCATGTACAAACCTTACTCAGTTTAGGCCTGTCATACGGCTGGTATTTGTCCACAGTGCACATTACAATCCTGTCGCCAAAACCTTCCTGTCTTAGAGTCTCTGCACAGACCAGCCCAGCAGGACCTAGCAAGGGAATATGATGACATCTCAGCAAAGCATGCTAATGACAATGAAATCATTCAAATAAAACAATGCAGTGAACAGGATTAGGGGCTGCGAGCCAGAAGAATGGGGTTTGAAACTATAAAGACATGTAAGTACAGTATGAGTTTATTATATTCTATTTAAACACATTTTGCACCACAAATATTCAATCGAACCATTTGTTTCCCTAAATAAAAATTAACGAATGTACTGCATATTTTCTGGGTAGAAATTTTTTCCCTTTTCCAGTTTGTCATGGGATTGAAGTTTTTTGGGTAAGAATAAAGCTGCTCGCCACAGAATTGCATGCTGTGACAGATTTGGCTGGGGCTTAGTTAATTAGGAATGAGACAGCTGTGACACATGCTGTGCAAATAGATTTAAGGAATGTGCTTTCTAACACAGTTTGTGACCCCAGAGAGACAGCGGTAATGATTCACCTGCACCAATGATGAGCACGCTGGTGACTCCGGTGCTGCAGTTGCTCAGCCCTGTGCATTTCGTCATCATTCTCGTCCTCTTTTGTGTCTGCAGGGCCTAGAACATTGGAGAGGGCTGATTAGTGACATTACTCTCAGGTGACACCAATAAAAACGGTCCCTCACGCATGAATTGTCCTGCGCTAATGCTAACAGCGTATAACGCAAAAGCAAGGTTTCAGCAGTTAACCATCAGCTTATACAGCAGAGGTGTATTGAAGCCTGGAGGTCAAGTCCTACTCCCCAAGGATACTTGTTATAGGCAGCATGGTCCTGGAATTAGATATGCAATACAAGACTGGAGTGCAATGGTACTGACACCTTTGCATTGAAGTTAAGGGGGTTGTGAGTTTGCCCTTGATCTAGACCTAAGCAGATTGCTATCACAGGAGTAGATCAATCGAACCGGTACAATTGTACAATCTGTAGACTTTACCTGTTTGTTTGCCCGGATGATCACCTTATCTTTTTCTACTCTAACCTAAAAGGAAGCAAATACACACCTATTAATACAGTGCAGATTGTGAGTGCATCATCACTAAGCCCAAACATATACAGGCACCTCCACATCTACACAGGTCTTTGTGTGGACTGTATAGTCTCTATTATGTTCTTCTAAGGTAATCCCGGAACCCCTATAAAAGTGCACTGTGTTATTACTAATCTGATCGTAGTGTTTAACCGATGCACAAAGATACAATACCCCCAACATTAAAACATTAAGAAACGCCAAAACAACACCAGAGACGTGTTTTGTGTTTGTGGTGCAGTTTATTGCAGTTATAGCGCATGCTGTGATTCCCATATATGCCGTTATCCGATCTGAGCAGATTGCAGGATGCCTCGACAGATCAAAACTTCAGAATGGTACTTGTGGGCAATAGGATAAAGCAATCATCACCTGAAACTTTTCCAAACTGTCCAGACCAGGAAAGTCTTCTATATCTCCGGTGGCAATGCTGAAACAGGCCCCGTGCCAGGGGCATCGAACCCGCCCCCCTGACAACACTCCTGAGAACAGAGGTAACATTGTCTCTTACAGAAACCCAGACCGCATCATTCCTAGTGCAAACCTAGGAACCCTAATCTTGCTAAGTTATAGGAAATTTATAGTCATCTCAATAGGAATAGTATCAAACAAATTATAACACACATTATTTTAGGAATCTTGTAGGACTGTATAATCATTTTCTAGAAGGGTATATATCCTCATCCTTGTAGTGATGAGAAATGTTATTAGATGCATGGAACTAGAGGCCATTCTGTGTACCGGATTGTAGATCAGTCCAGCAACACATAACAGTACAAGCTCTCTCAAAATCATGTATGTGCATTCAATTTATTTGCAGTTTGTGATTCTTACAGTATATTAGTGATTAGCATCTGACAGATGAACTCCGTTTTAAAATATCTACATTACCCATTCAGTGCAACAGTATTCAATTCCACTTGCCTTTCACTAGAGGTGCTCCATAGTGGGGGCACTTGTGACTGATGGCACTGTACTCGCCATGTTCCTTTATCAAGAGAGCCTTTCCCCCTCCCACGTCCACCTCTCGCATCCTTGAAGTGAACAAAAGTGCAAAGAAAACGACACGATTCATTTGAGCCTGGGAATCAGAGGGACAGCTGCTATTCTTTATTTCCTTGAGGCTTTTAATAGTAGGGTACTGCTAAGATGAAGCTGTGGCATATTTAGATCTTTTTATTATATTGAACTACACACCTAATCTAACACCTCAGGACAATCTGAAATGCCAAGACTTGGTTTATTATACAACCTAGGCACTAACTAAATAGCTTAACCATGGGCCCCCTTAGACTTAATGGGAAAGGCTTCAGACCCAGACCTGTTTAATCAATGCAGACATAAAGCTTACAAGCTGGTCCCTTCTAGAAATGAACTAGGCAACACCAGCACTAGAAGTCCATAAAGACAAGACCCCCACTGAGAACTAACCCCAGGAATACATTTTGTAGCGACTTTTAAAAACTGCCAGATAAAACAAATTGAAACTGGCATATGTTCTACGTTTTTCTCTGTGTTTTTAGGTGTTAAAGCACTGCCCTTACTGTCCATTCTCCAGATCCCTCACGTGGCACACGGCCGCCTCCACGAGGTCCCTGGGGTTCTGATAGGCACTCAGGGCGAGGGACTCATCGCACGGGTGTTTCGTGGTCCCGTTCGGCTTGCAGTTCGCTACGGAACTCGCTGTGCCATTGGGTGACATTTTGTCTCGTTCCTTTTCTTTCTCAGGAACCACTACTTCAATTTTCACCTCAACTGCAAAAGACCACAGGAAAGTTGCACCACGGGTTGACTCGTTGCATATTATTGTCTTCCATCCATAACTATTAAACACAACAGCGCCAGCTAGAGTCCACGTCATCCAGTCCAAGTACATGAATCCAAATTAATTTCAACATTGAAGACATTTGTTATTGAATTTATTACGGTTTCTTTAAGCATATTATGGTCTGAATTATTACAAGCAAGATTTATAATCCAGCTACTGTAGTACAACATCACAGTGTCAAATCACCTTATTTTATATCCTTGTAATCAGAAACTACATTCAAATCACATATGATCAATTAGGGTTTTAAAGGATTGTGCATTATATATAATGTGGTCAGCGGATGCTATCTTAAGCACAGCTATGTTTTTTTTTTTTTTTGAGAACTCGCAACTCCAAAGAGACACAGTAATCTTGTTTAAAAGATGGGGGTTTCATAATGAATTTATTTGATCTATTACAAGCCATTATACAGAGCCAGCTTTATCTATTCGCTTGGGAGAATGTGCCGACCACCAAACAGTTTGCTAAATCTTAAGCTGCCTGGAATTCCTACCTGCTGAGCAATCCTTTAATTAATTAGAGTCGATGGAAGCCGTTACATGGTACATTCAAAAGCAACAGCTTTGTCTTTCCTTTTAACTTAGACAACGTTGCTCTTGAGCACTTTCTATAGGCTCTTTCTATACTGGCTGCAAAGCAATCTATACAGACCATGGGCTAAAGATATGGAGGCACTGACAGATAGCTAGCCCTGTAGCGTTACTTCAATTGAATATTGTAAGAACTGCTCCAGTTAGAAGAAGCAGGAGATTGTCTTCATTAAGACAATGTACGTGAAGGTACCTTGAACTGATATACCGTGTAAGTGTCAACATGCACAAAACTTACACTGGGCCATCATCCCTGAGCAGATTTGAGCAACGCAAAATCAGTACTGTTGCTATAAATTAAATGTCCCCAATGTATTTTTTCAAAATGAAACTATTACTAGTACCTTTGGAAATGTTTAACTCAGAAGGATGAGGCTACTTGGGCTCAGAATAGGCTTTGATTCAAGAAATTGATATGCTATGTTCTTCACTGCCAGGACACAGTGGGAATGAATGAGTTATTCCTGGTAAAATAATAAAATAACCGTACGTGCAGAGGGGCCAGTAAACTTTGGCCACTCTCAAACTGAGATTGCTTTTCCACAACACTGACTCTATATTGACCTCAATATGGAAAACACTTCTGTGCTCTAGGTAAACATTTTAGTCATGCTAATGAAAGTATTTCAAAGGGCTGGCAAACATCTTTTCATAAAGCCTATGTGGTGTGAAATAATAAAGCCTACTTATAACAAAACTAAAGCTTTTAAATAATAATTACTGGCTTTGGAAATCTTTAGAATAATCCTTCACAGAGTTTAAGAGTTCAGGGGTTTTTTGATCTTAATGATTTAAGGCTACAACTGTGGGTCCTTTATACTTTTAAATTCCAAACTTAATTATGAAAAAAAAAAAAAAACAGTCTGACTTGTAGCCGTGGATAAGACCAGCAGCACGTCTTCAATAAAATAACTCAGATGGATAAAAAAAACAAAAAAACATGTGCGGTCGAAGTGAAGCATAAAAATCTCTCTCGACCATTTTATTTATTTATTTATTTTTTCATTTAGACAATTTTATTCAGGCTATGACGCTTGGAAGGGAAACTAGAGATTTCCAGGAACAATACGAGTAGTTTGGGAATGAAGCATCTTACAATTACCCAGGACATGAATAAAGAGAAGAAATGTGATACAACACACAGTACAAAGAGAGAGCAACACAGAGCAGAGGCATGTGGTTCTTTAACACAATGTGTTCTTTCCTCTCTCCCAGATTTATTATTTCACGAGGTTTAAAGATCCGGTGAACCTGAAGCTCACAGGTCTCTTAACGTCTCCATATTATTGGGTGACATGACCCCCTAATTACTTTAATTATACTGTGTAGCGTCAACATTTAAAAATGCTGCAAGAATAGTAACTACGGATAACCATGAAAATAAAAAAAATAAAAAATAAACGCTATTTGCTTTTGAAAATGAATGGGTGTAAATGGGATCACGCTCCCACACTGAGTCAGGATATCAGTAGGGTTGCATGGTCATTCCCCTTCTCATTGCTCTCACACAGATCACTGTTGCTTAACTTCACTCTAGTGTACTGCACTGAATGTTCCATACACTGTTATTAGACTGCAGTGTGCGGCAACACAAAGGTAATACATTGGGTGCTGTTAAACTAAACTCATATTTCTGTATAATCCTATTGGAATTGCACAACTCAAGAGAATTATAATTCCTTGTCACATAGCGGCTACTCTAAAAAACACAGCAGCAAATACTTGGCTTGTTAAACCTGTGGAATAATATTTATTTAGCTGATGCATTTCTCCAAGGCAATTTACAGAGACTAGGGTGTGTGAACCAGGCATCAGCTGCAGAGTCACTTTACAACAACAACTCACCCAAAAGATGGAGCACAAGGAGGTGAAGTGACTTTTCTTGTGGCTTCTGTGCCAGTACCAAAACACAACACTCTACATCGGCTAGATAAGCCACGTGGCGACGTGTATAAACCCTAAGCGACTTTATGCCAGCCCTGTACTTCAAAGGAACAAGGGTGAGTCATTTCAGGATTTGAACTAGTCACCTGGTTTGGGTTTGGAGAAACATCCTCCCATGATGGGCAATGGGTAATGGAAGGATACTGGCAATTGACTCAAGGACCCTAAAGACTCATCATGGGGCAGCAGGTGTTAGGGGAAGTCACATTGTGGGTTCTTCTTGAAGACTGTAGGTCCAGGATAGCCATCACGGTCATCAGCTCTACCTGCAATTAGACAAAAACAAAGATATCTGGTAACAACAGTATCTGTAGAAATTTATGGATTGACCTAAGAAAATAAGGAAATGCATTCATAAAAAATGCATAAGTTATAAAACAGTTTTGTTTAATAGCAGTTATGACCAGGGGGTTCAAGTCGTGGGTCCAGTTTTGTTCCTTTCTCACTCGTGCGCTTGGGTGCTCAGGCTTCAAACCAATTACTGTTTTTCAAAACCAATCAAACAATATATCACATGAACCACTGGCAGCAAACTTAAAGTTCTCTAGAAAGAAAGAAAGAAAGAAAGAAAGAAAGAAAGAAAGAAAGAAAAAAAAAAAATAAAAAAAAAACCTTCTTTTCTTTTTATTTTTCTTCCTTCTTCTTTTTTCTTTTGCTTTCTCTTTCTGCCCCCGTTTTTCTTCGTCTTTCCTTCCTTTTTTCCTTCTTCTTTCCCTCTTCTAAAGGGAGGGAGAGAAAAGAAAGAAAACTCCCTGTTCTTTCCCCTTAAAGAAAAAAAAAAAAAAACAAAAAAAAAAAACAAACCTTTCTTGTCCCTTTTTTTGCTTTTTTTCTCCCCCTTCTTTCCCTTTCCTTCTTTCTTTTCTCCTTTCCTTCTTTCCTTGGCTTTTTCTTCCCTTTCCCCTTTCCTTCCCCCCTTTGCCTTCCCTTCTCTGTTCCTTTCTTTTTCCTTTTTGAAAACTTCCACAAGTTCTCTGAGCCCTCTTTTGTTTCTTTTGTCTTCCTTTTCTCTTTTTCTTTTTGCTTCTCTTTTCTTTCTCTCGTCCCCTTTTCTTCTTTCTTTTTCTTCGAAAAAAAAAAAAAAAAAAAGAAAAAAAAAAAAAAAAAAAAAAAACGGAAAAAAAAAAAAAAAAAAAACTTTCCTTCTGAAGCCCTTTCTTTCTTCCTTCTTTCTGTTCCTCTTCTTTCTGTTCCTTTCTTCTCCACACGGAAAAAAAAAGAAAGAAAGAAAGCCTCCTTTCTTTTTTCCTTCTTTCTTTTCTTCCTTTCGTCCTTCTTTCTTTTCTTTTTTGTTCTCTTCCGTCTCCGAGGTTTCCCTGACACTTTCCCCTGTGTTTCTCCTCCTTTTCTTTTTTTTCTTCGTTTCCCCCCTTTTTTCTTCTCTTCCTTCCTCTTCCCTCTTCTTTCTTTTCCTTCTTTCCCCTTTCTTCCCACTTCCTCTTTTCTTCTTTCTTTTGTTTTCCCCCTTTTTTCTTTCTGCTATACTTCGCTATTTCTCTTTTTTCTTCGCTTTTTCTTTTCCCCGTTTTCCCTCTTCTTTTCTTCCCTCTTTTCCTTCTTCTTCTTCTTTTTCTTTTGTATTTCTTTTTCTTCTTTCTTTTATACAAAGTTTCTTTCCACTGCTTTACACGTTTTTCCATTTTCTTTCCCTTCTTCTTTTCTTTTCCTTCTTTTCTTCCCTGATCTTTCCTTGTTTCTCTTCCTTGTGTAAATTATTTCCTCCCTCTGTGTTGCTTTTTCCCCCTTTTGTCCTGTTTGCCTTTTCTCCTTTCTCTTGATTTTCTGTTTCACTGCTTTTTTCTTTCTCTTCTTCCTTTTTCTATTCTTCTTTTAAGGAGAAGGAGAAGGAAAAGGAAAAGGAAAAGGGAAAAGGGAAAAGGAAAAGGAGGAGAAGAAAAAGTTTTTCTTTGCTTGTTCTTTTCCCCCTTTCCCCTTTCCCCTTCTCTTTCTCTAATAAGAAAACGAAGAAGAAAGAAAGAAAGAAAGAAAGGCTTATATAGGTTGTCGAAGGGTGAACCAAAAAACCCTCATATTTTCACACCAAAGACCACCAACCTGAGCCCTCCTACCTGGATGCCAGCCAAGCTTATATGAAGTTGGAGGTGTTGAAATGACAAAGTGTGTTGACACAAGTGTGATGAAACCTAATACAACCAAACCCCTCCACACATCACCCGACACCCCACTGCACCTACTGCAGAATGAAACACAAGCTCACACCAAACAAGCTTCCCAAAGTAACTATTTTATCAGACTAATTATCTAAAAGGAAATAAAACAAGTTTTGCGAAACTGTTGCATACTGTCTTTAACATTTTCAAAAGCAGATGTGTTTTAGTTGTTGTACTGACACTTAATGGAGACAGAAATCTGTCTGCACACAATGATGCAGCAAAGCTGCGATGTCCCAGTTTTACAAAAAGCGCTGATTTAGTGTCCTGTAGATTTGCCAAAAGTATCCTGCACAATTGATTAAACCTGGCAGCACCTGCCGAAGAAACCAGAGAAGGTTTAGGAAGCTCTGTCGATCAAATAAAAGGTGTCACACAATAGCTCATGATATATAAGATTAAGAACTGAAATGAGAGAGAAGTAAATTGGTCCAAAGTGTAACTTCGACCATAGCACTCAGTGTACTTAACTAAAAGAAACCTATACCAAATACTCAACATTTGAAACACATGCATTAACAAATCTGTAACACAATGCTTACAGTATTTAACAGGCCAAGGAGCGGTCAGCGATCTTAAGGGTTCTCCTCACTAACTAACTGGGTTTGTGTATCCTTCAAATGAAGGTTTGAATTTTTTTTTTTTTTAAATCCTGATATTGCTCCAAATTAATCCTTATTTTTAGTATAATTTCACAGTATTGAGCCTGTGCTTGTTCAGTACAGGTCATCTTTAATTAACAAAAGACCACATAAACAGCTTTATGGGAGTTCAAGCTAGCCTGCATAGTTATTATTCTGAAGTAGGTTAAGCAGATTTGGTACACAGCAACGTATGACACAAATCTCAGCTTGGAACTATGCTCCGGACCAAATGCTATTTCAGTAGTCTTTGCTCAAACACGGTTTCAGTCTCTAACCTATTCTTATAAACAGCTAGGAAAAACACACGCATTTAGAATGCCTTGTTATGCTGTTCAAAATAGAAGCCCAGGGAGCTGATGCAAAGGCATTTGTAAAGTTGAAACGAGAAAGACTTCTGCTTCTGTAGATACAGGAGGTGTCAGCCATCGTGTGTTCACTAGTCTTCCATACCCAAGCCCTCATTAAGAGGGACAAGACATTCCTTCAAATGTAAAGTCTTGAATACATGCCTTCATAAATTCCACCTAGGAACTTTCTCCCAGAACAAAGCTACAGCACTTTGGTAAAAATAGTAGAATGTAGCCTGCACAACATCGCCAAGGTAAAATGTTTTAGAAAGCCCCAGATAACTCCAACACTAATGGATGAACTTGTGTCAACTCACTTGGTGTCATTTCAGCAGTTAGTCAACCTCCAACCTCATTTAGGCTTGGATGACATCCAGGCAGGAGTAATAAAGAACAAGCTGGCTCTTAGATAAAGTTACCAGATTACAGCCTTACAGACAAGTCTGAAAAATACCTTAGGGTTACTGTTATCATTTCCCAAAGAAACCTTAGCAGAACCATTAGCAGAAGGCAACACAATGGATTTGGAACAACTTTTGCAATGGGTTACCATGAGTATTAGTTTATATTTCATATGGTAACACTAATAGTTCATATAAGTATATATCATTATCACACCGCATTGCCATTGTAACTTATTAACTCTACCTGCCCTTGCCCAATTTAAAGTCTTAACCTCCAATATAAGCAAGCAAAAATACATTCAGAAAACAAACCTCACAACTATTTCCTACCTGACCTTTGATACTCAGTCCAGTATGCTGCTCTACTAAAACTACTGTGAAAGGCGATGATGAAAAGTATGAGAAAATCCCAATCCTTCTTCTGCTTAATTAATATACTTAATATCCCTACAGCAGATTGCCAACACTGGATTCTTAACTATGTCAAATTAAACTCCTGGAAGTCTTCCCAAGATGTTATATAAAGCAGTTCACATGAATGGCATTCCCATTCAAGATGCATCAAAGGCATTGTGTCCGCTATCCAAACAGTGAAATCTGCGTCACAGAAAGCCCCCTGCAGAACTTGGTGTGAATGTTATCATGTCAATTGCAACCAAGATTGTGACTATCTCTGTGACCCAAACAGACCAGGCAGATCTATTCAAGACAAACAACTGTCTGACTGTACAAGTAGGTTACATTAAATTACCTATTCAGTAGGTGCAGCCTTGCTACTGCCCCAAGCTTTTACTATAAAAACATTTTACAGCATCAGTAATATGACCTCCTAACAGACTCTGAAACCTGTATTGAGCTCTCGGTAGCGGGTGTGATAGTCAAAGATAAACATAACATGAAGAACTGAAATCCGATAACTTTAATTCATTAATGCCTTAATGATACATTACTGACAGGAGATATGGTCTTTGGACAGAACACAATACCCAACTCAATGTATTCTGCATGGGGAAAAAAACACAGCTAAGCAACTGTGGTACAGTATGAAAGCTATAGTATAAAATCCCTAAACATGTCATCCTATCTGACCAGCTGAACAGCGTGCCCTTTGCACTTCATCTGGCGTGACTAGAGAGCCCCACTCAGGAATCATTTAAACAGCTCGCTGAGAGAATGCTCTGCAGAATAGAAACAAAACTGCTTACCTAGGCGAATACAGAGAAGGTGCTTCGGGATCCACTTAATCTCTCCAGTGCTTGTTTTGTCCTGGTGGAGATGCACACATGCTGCCCTCCCTGGGAATTATTTGTTTATTGCAAGGTGTCCCCCCTACTTTGTTGCAGCAGTAGATCACACACGGGCACACACACACACGCACACACACACATGCACACACACAGGCTGCTCAGTCCCAAGGATTGCAGCAGGAAACCTTGCCAGCTCTAAGTTCCATGCAGCATTGATGAAGTCGCTCAGGATGCAAACACAGCAAGAATTCACAAAACACCCTTTTCAGTTCCTGTCAGGCCCAGCTCTACCAAAAAGCTGACTCATCAGTTAAGCACCTTAAAGACACATTCAGTGGCTGCATTGCCGGTGTCCCTGCCTGCCTGCCTGCGAGCGTGCCTGCCTGTCTGCTCTTGTGTAAAGAGTTTTATTGCATTTCTCTGGATTGCTCTGCAGTGGAAGGCAGAACGCATGGGTCAGGAGCTAATCTTTATTGTAGAGCCACTTCAAGGGGTTTACACCGTCAAGGACTGCAGAGTGAAAATGCAGCAGAACCTGCCTAGTGATTGTCAAGCAGCACAGAGCTTGGGAGGTGAACGCGAGGGATCACAGAAACAATGGAATGTGGGTCACAACAGTTCCTTCTGCATACTGGATAAGGATTCGCAGAAGCAAAGTACAAACACAGTACAAACAAACACTACTGAAATGAAGTCTGGTAATAGCTGCCCTAATTAAAAGATATATTAGTATTACTGGCTACTTTCTTTTTTTTCCCCCAATAATAGCGAAGCAAAAACAGCTAATTATGCATGCATCGCTTTTAAATTACACAGGTGTCCTAGAGGTCACATGAGCAGCAGCACGTCACACATTTAAAATGTAAAGACACATGGCATAAACCAACAGCTATTCTGAACTCTGTAACCTGTGAGCACTGTACACTGCTTGTACAGTTATAAATGAGAGCGAGCTGGAATTCACACACATCATGCAGATTTTATGAAATACCTACACACCTGATCTTATCAGGCTATTTTGGTTTTGCTGAACTTATGCAATCTCATTGCAGCCCCTTAAACTGTGTTCTGCACGTACAACTGAACAATGGGACTGTTGACCAGTGAGGAAATACTGGTGCAGGGTGTGGTAGAGCTGTGAACAAGTAGAATACTCACCTGCTCTGTCATAGGAGATCATTGACAGCTCATGGAAATTAAATACTACTGCGTCATTTGTCCGGCTCAGTTATGTTATGATAGAATATTTAAAATAAATAAATAAATAAATCTGTCGCTCGATTAATCCCAGTTCAAGCCTTTGAAACTTTGCTTCTGGCGATCACGCTAGGACCAGATCCTGGTACGTAAATGCATTTCACTTTGAAACAGAGTCTCGGAACCACATTAAAAAAAAATTTTTACTAGATTTAACCCCCCCCCCCCCCCCCCCCCAAAAAAAAAAGTTAATGTCCAGCTAAATATCTCACAAGATGCATCCAATATCTCATAAGATGAATCCAATGATACATGTCTTCCAGTATAGGAGGCTAAAAGCAGCGCGAGTTGAAGGATAAACTGTGTTTATGGACTTCTGAAGAGGCTGGATTTTTTTCCCCCTAATGATTTCCGAATTGAAAATAAACTGTCTCTACTGAAACATTCTTGCAGGATATTCTCTAATGAGCAGCTCATAGCAGACTTGGAGGGAATTAAGAAGCATGATATAAATATCTTCACGCTTGTTTACAACACACGAGGGAACGTTTGTTCTCCTGGCCATTGCTCTTTGAAACACACAATAATATTACTTTTTACATTTCATGAAATTCTGAAATTCTACCATGTGCTCTCGAAGACAGAAACAAGCTTGGATGGTGTGTGTGTGCGCGTTCAAAAACTCATCAGAGGCATTGATTGAAGCTTACTCATGCAGATGGTAATTTCCTATTAACCGGTAATGTAATTACGTCACAGAATTATTTCATTAAATATAACTGGTGCTACATTATATTTACTACAAAATCAGTAGCTAAACCAAATATCTAGTCATGGTCTACTTACACATAAATAGGAAAAGTTTAAACAATCTGGTTCTTTGTTTTTTTACATTATAAAATTTTAAGAATTCTATGATAGATTATATCATGTATAGTTAATATAGCTGCACTTGCAGGTTCAGCTTTTTAGAGACCAGGGGCTGCATGGTAGCTGGTTAAAATCACTTTATTTATTTTTTTTATTGTTTTGTGAAGCTGACTATGAGAGACAACTGTGACTAAATAAGGGACAAAAGGAATGTGGAATGACCCTCTGAAGCGGGAGAACTGGTTTATATTTATCATACTGGAAGTACATGTCTAATGAATGTCTTTAGTTAAGATCAATAGCATTCCATTACTCAGTGTGTGTGTCCCTCCCCTATCATGCCTTGTCTATTTTGTTAAATACCGTGCATGACCTGCTAGCCCTTGTACAATGGTATCTGCTCAAAAGAGTTGTGCAAACTCGCACCTCTTATCTTTTGCAGTTGAACATTAAACCTTCTTTATCATCCAAACCTAATTATTTTGCAATGCATAGAGCTTATAATGATCAGTCTGAAGAAGTGGAGTGTTAGCAAGTAAATGGTTGACATTTTGCAATGTCAGTGATGTCAGTCAGGGTTAGGGCAAAGATTAAGGTATGATAGTGTAAGCATATAATTTTCCATGGGAATGCTAGTAACAAGCCTACTCTGCTGTTTAGGCAATCTCAGAATTCGACCCAGTGAACTCCTGATTGCATGACACCCTGCTCTCCATGCGCAAGCACCTTTGGAGAACCTGCTATGGTATCATTTCTGTATTTAGACATATCATTGATACCGTAAGAGTATAAACCAATACACATTGCCAATCTATTGCAGATCCATGATAGTGTATCAGTGGACTATCCATTGTGTTGCCATTGCTGGCAATGATGTGATCTACAAGTTCTAATAGGATTTCTTTAGTGTCAAATGCTACCGTCTGATCCTGCCCTTGTACTGTAGACTTGTAGAACAACACATGCCCTCCAGAAAACAGATTAAACGACTGTCCTTTCAAGCAAACACATGCAGCTACCGTCTTTCTTTTTCTCATAAAAAAAAAACAGCCTTCGCATGTAAAGCAATCTGCAGACTCCTCCTGGCTACAGTAACTCCTAATTTAGAAGAAAAAAAAAAGCTCACCAAAGACGACGAGCTTCAATTTCTCGTTAATCAAAACTGCTGGTGCAGAAGAGCAGCCTTTCAGTCATTGAGAGCCTGAATGAGCAGAAGAAACAGAAAGAGAGCCTGCTTCCTCTGGCCCTGCTGATGAAACGGGCTGTAAGAAAGGTCTGGCTGTGAGCGCTGGGGGTCACATTGTCACATCAGTGATATCTGACAGAGAAGAGAGCAGCACACACTTACCAACAAACTGAATAAGGCATCACACATCTAGTTATTCTATGGGAAGGTTGAACTGACAACACTAATAGGGTGACATTTGTTTCCCTTGCAAAGAGACAGTATACTGCAGTGGACCTCAAGGCAGTAGCCTAGCTAGAATTTTGGGGTGGGGTGTAAGTATTGATAAATGAAAAAGGTTTAATTAATCAATACTTTCCAAATGTATTAAATAGATGGTAGTGGAGGAGAGCGTGTTATGCACTGTAATACATTTCCAAATGCTTGAGAGATTCAGAATTGGACTGTGAGGTTTTTGCACCTCACAGCTTTACACTACTAACACCCCTTTTTGACAGTTTTGAGAAAATATGCCTTAAGTTTATAGATTTATTACCCATGTATATATACCTTCATACAAGTTTACCATAGTAAAAGCATAGCTAAGTGCAATAAAGCATGATAAAGCATAGGTAAGCATGGTAAAGAAAAGCAAGCTTTGGTAAAGCATATTAATAAACATGGCAAACCAGGGTAAACTATGATAAATGGGAAAACTGCAAAAATACTTGGGTAAACTTTTATAATTCTCAATTTGTTAAAGTCTGTTGATCACCTTTAGCGATACCATCCATAACTATTACATATTCAATAAGTGCTGAATAAAGACACACTAATGCTTTGAGTATTTCTCTCTCATCTTTGGTGGTCGATTAGTGTATTCTTCATTATAGATTTAGGGATCGAAATATTTTGGACCATCAAACGTGCAATACTAATTAGGCCACTATATGTGGATTCAATGTTTTTTTTTTTGTTTGTTTGTTTTATAATGCAATTTAAATCATAGATAAAATTAAAACATTCACATTGTAATAATTTTTTTTTTTTTTTTTTTTATGTAGAGGAGAACGTTTAAATCAGAATGAGGTTGAAGAAATTGTACCAGACCACTGCCAGCTAACTGCACCCTCTGGAGCTGAATTCATTTAAACTAATACAGTAGAGCTTAGTCCCAATAAACTGTTACTCCTGCAGGCACCTCGTTTGAATATGATTATGTTTTTAATACAGTTGCTTTCTTGAATAAATCACAGGCATCAATCAAACATATATGATATCCACACGAAGAAAAATAAAACACATCAATGAATCAGTTCCTTTATTTAACCAGGTGAGATGCCACTGATAACAAGTTCTCCATTCCAGTGATGACCTGGGCATGAAGTGTCACCAAGGCTGCAGTAGGATCAAGACAACATACAAAATGAAACCAGCACACGTAACGTAAAACATTACTACATGTCTGCTCTTAACATGTTGGAATGTAAAATGTAGTGATCAATTCCATTTTACATTCCAACATGTTATATTGTGTTTTGTTTTTGTGAAACAGATTGATAGTTTTCAATAGGAAGAACACACAACTTTGTCTTGTGGTTCAGTGTGCCAGTTCACTAGCTGAAGAGACATGAGCAGAGACAGTGGCCTATAGCTAGTTTCCAAGAATCCCAAGTCTCGAAGCAGCTAATATTCCAGCAAGGTCAAGTCTAAACATTTCCCTAAAACCTCTTGTGCTGATCCTATTGCAGTATGACATTATGCAGGGTGTTGGAATTTGGAGCCAGAGTTTTCAGTTCTCACTACAAGAGTCTCTAACTCATTTACTCACTGATCTCTCTCACTGAATCTATCTCACTGAATTTGTAGATTTCATTGAATGGAAGATACATAGACTGTTTTTAGGCACACAATTTAGCCCAACCCGGAAAGAAAAAGGCCACATTACAAACAGCAATAACAGCAAATCTATCTGGAGTTTCAGAATTCTGAATCCAAAAGTTTCAGTCCAAAAAAAAAAAAAAAAAAAAAAGAAGTAATTAAGAGTTACAGTTTGGCTTGCCTTCACCTGGTTTGGCAGATCAGAAGAGATTAAGAGGGCCCCGGGGTCCACAGCCGTTAGAAGAAACTAAAAGCATTGGAAATCTTGGAGATTATTGCCAAAAAATAGAGCCAAAAAAGACTCTGCTGAGGACCAAATCCATTTTGAAAGCCCCTGGGGCTCCACAAACCCTACTAAAGTATTACTATTCCACTTAGTAAAGCAACAAGACATTAACAATACAGCATTTAACCATTCCCAAGATGCAGCAGTGACTGTGACTAATGCAACCTAGATGGCCATCCTGTCTTAAAAAAAAAAAAAAAAAACATTGTATATAATTTACAGTATACCCCACTTAGCTGCATGTCGCTTAATGGAATAATTTCTTTACCTGAATAATGTGCTCATGCAGAATTCATATCCACTAGTGTTAATTACTACAGTGAATATCAGATAAATGAATATTCAGCAAACTTCTGCAAAGCTACAAAGCAGAACAACTTACTCCCCTCAACTGAAAAAAAAAGTTTCCATGCTAAGTCTATGAAAGCTTGAAGATACTGTGGTACCTAAATGGTTAATATGCTACTTTGGAATAAATGGCTTCTTAGTGCTTTATTGTAATAACACAAAAAGTACAATATGCTCCTGTCTTTAAATGAAACTGGATAGGGCCAGGAGGATTTCACGTTACCAGTCAGAAGAGATTTCTAGGAAAGGTAATTTGATCACGTAGAAAAAGCAGTTAGTGAATTAGGATTATAAACTACAGCTGAAAGACATCTAAATATTAGATACTGTGAGCTAAATTAATAAAGCACTGGCATACCATGGTCCTAATGCTTTAAAAAAAAAAAAGGGTCATTGTTTTTAACCCTGCTTGCAACATGCGTGTGCAACGTATTTTCTGATCTGCGCAATGTTTTATTTATAATAATGAAAGTTGTCTGCTTTTTTTTAGCTTCACTTGAGATGCGTATAATTATTCTATGGAAAAAATAAAATTCAGATGTGAGGAAACTGACAATCAGAAAATGATGCAGGTGAATCATTCCAACACACAATCACAAATGATTTTATGCATGTGAAGAAGGCATTGTGAAAATATCAGAAATTCACAACTTTGAATATAAAATTTTTAAAGAAAACATTGCACTGTGCCTTCTGCTTGAATGACATTTTAATTAAAATAAACTCCATAAAAATCTGCAAACAAGTTTAATTACCTAAAATAAAATAGCGGATGCAACAAAGGTGATCAATTGAAAGTTGCAAATTATAAGCAGTTGCAATACTTTTTTCACATTCCCATTGTATTTTTGTGAGTTTAGCAACCTACTGTAATCTTTTTAACCAGGAATCGTCATGACTATAACACCACTGTCTTTAAATACTGCAGCTCTTTCTGCTTTTCAGTGTTTAAGTAGTAGATTCTCGGGTGCCTGTCCTTCATCATGCACACGGATACAAAAAGAAAGGATCCGCCAAGCAAGAGAAATAAACCAGCAAACCACCCTGAGAACATGGCCTCCCCAAACTCCCATCTCGGGACAATATCAGGCAGGTTATCGTCCCAGAACTCGGAGACTATTGCGTATGCCACCATGGAGACAGGGAATAGGGTTGTAATCCCAGAAACCACCGAGAGCACCCCTCCAAGAATCAGCAGCTTCTTCTTCATCTCCTCCTTGCCGTCTCCCAGTTTGACACAGTCCATTCCGAACATGGTCACGATCAGGCTGAGGAGTCCCATCATGATGGAGATGAACATCATCACCCGGGAGACCACGATGTCCGCAGGCAGAGCTAGGAAGGAGTCATAGGCTTTGCACTGAAGACCCACTTCATCTTGAAACACGCACGTATGCCACAGCCCCTGATACCAGTTCTCCATTTCATTGAGATCTGTGTTGAGGGTCTTCCACATGGGCAGAAAGGTGGTTACAAAAGATATCACGAAGCCGACCAAAGACACAAAAAACGCCCCGAACTGCACACTTTTCGAAGTGATTAGCACCATCTTCAATCAGGTCCGTTGCGTTCCTTTCCAGGGACTAGCTCTCTGCTGCTCAGCCTGATAGTGTTCCTATAATCTCAGCACCTAATATATGCACCTATTAAATTCCTTGTAATCCCTAAGCTCTTGTATTACAACAGACATACTGTTTTGTAAAAGCGATACATATCATTACTGGGAACAATGGACTCTGTTTTAAATGAAACCAGATATGTCCAGAAGGACTTAAAATGCCGTGCATGCAGAAGGAGTTTCAACGACAAGAAACATGATCAAGTTAAGAGAAAGGGGGAAAAATTTCGGGTAGAAAGTTGGTGCCCGAATAAAGGTATGCAGCTTGTTCTTAGAAAGACTTGAAGAAAATGCAAAGGACAGTGTTTGTTCCAAAGTTCAAGATAACTGATAATAACAAAAATAAGTTTTGGGTTACTTGTCTTTGCAAAAAAAGTGCCCAGGAGACACCAAACTTCTCGAATAACAGACATGTGAGTAGCATTAAGAACAAAAAAGGTACCGGCATTAACAAAGACATTTTCGTGGGTAAAGGTGCATGGGTAATTCCAGCAAAACAATATGAGTATAACAAAAGCAGGTGTGAGGGGTTCCTTTCAGCTGAATCCAATGTTTCGTAAAGATCCACACAAGCATAAAACAAAATATTAGGGTCCCAGAGTGGCTCACCTTAATAGGTAAGGTAAGTTTTCTGCTAGCTTTGCAAATTGGCAAAGGAGTGTAAGCCAAGACCTAGTGAAGCAAAGTCAGCAGCATGGACAGTGACATCACCCTCAAACACAACACCTTCTGGTCACACTTACAAAGACTGGTACATAAATACGGGGTCTCATTTTGAAATAGGAATTTCTCTACACTTCACTAGCAGTACCTAAAAGTTGTGGGAGATGCATTTGATAGGGCGCACCTCTTAAATACAGCAGCGGGGTTCCAAAAAATATAGTTACACATCAGCATGCGTTGTTACAACTGTTTAAATAACGCACCTGTAATATTTCTTTTCATTGTTAACAACCTGACAACTTTTAACACGTCTAACTTTAAAGTTTGTTTCAAAGCTCTTTTCAAAATGTCCGCTCTAGTGCACTGGGGTTTGAGGTGTGTCCTCTAAACAGCTGCAGGAAGAGCGATTCAAATAAAAAAACAATCAAAATAAAATAAGAAATATAAATAGTGCTCTAGCTTTTCTGTTCCGTACCACATCAGAGTTCTTTATTGCGGTGTTACCTGTTTGACAATGTGGGCAATAGAGAGAGAGAGATCAGTGCACTAGAGCAGCTATTTTGAACAGAGATTTGAAACAGACTTCAAAGTGTAAAAAGCTGTCAGCATGTTAATAATGCAAATACAAATTACATGTAAATTATTAAAACAGTTATAGCCAAACTATAGGTTGCTAAAAAAAAATTCTAGACCATGCTACTTGCTCTTTAAGGTGGTACATTTCAAAAGCAGTTTGTCAGGCAAAAACAAAACAAAAACAAAGACAAGAATCATACATAATCCATCTTAAACAGGAATGAAATGAAAGAATTGGGCAATAACAAGTTTTACTAGTTACATAATGTAACATGTAACATAATACTAGCCTTTTGTCATTCAATGAAATCAATTCAGTCAATTTCATTTTATAAGGCTCATGGTGAATGGTCATTCATTTTTGTTTCAATTGTGGGAGCATTTAGCACAACCCTATCTTAAAGCCGATCTAAATAGGCTGAATGACATGAAAGAAGCTACTTATTTGTGTGCAATAATCTTCAGAAATTAATTGTCAAGCCATTGGACTGGCTAATTTCTTTCAGTAATCTCATTTCAAATGTAAAAGGCATGTTTTTCTGCCCCCACCCCCATTATATCAGCTACAGAGCCCAGAGCTGTAGGTCCTCACTCACTGCACCGTTACTACGTGTTTATTTGGCAGACGCCTTTATCCAAGTCGACTTACAGGTGTGTTACACATGCCAATACAAGATTGCATTGCAAAAACGATATTTAAATACAGTCAGTGGACATACTACTAAAAATCCCTTATTTACCGGCAGTATCAATAATTTTGTAAGGTCGGCGTTGACAGGTAGTGAAAAGTGAATGGTACGCCGTTTCCTGTTGTACAGTATAGTGTATATAAAAATTAATTTAAAATCTCACACAGAGAAAACACACATCGATTTCTTCAAACACCCAAATACTTCTTTCCTCGTACTCACAGGGACGTGCTACTAGCCTGGTTACTATTATCTGCTCGAGAAAGTCTGCCTGGTTTATAAGGCTGCTTGATTGTCCTCATTTGCATTTTTACCTAACTTTCTGTTTAAATTAAGCACTGAGTACCAGGCTTTTGTTATTTTTTTTAGCTTCTGCACGTAGCTCCCAATATACAATGCGCTTGACAGCCGCTAGCGTCTCTGGGAGTTGTGGTTCTTTTCTCTTCTCTCTTTTCTAAGTTTCAACAAGCCGCTGCGGTTATTAAACTACAGCACCCTGCATCCTTTACCGAGAGGCGTGGCAGCGAGCAGTAATGGCTGTGTTGTGCTTGAATGCTGGTCTTCGTTTGTTGTTTTATACGGATTTCTATGTAGCAATGTAACTGAGATATCGCTGCACGTACTAACACTCCCGTTTTCACTCAGGGGAAGAACAGAGCTGTATTTTGCTTTAGACAATCATCCCGCCCCGAGAAGAGGAAGCGACGCAAGAGCAGCCCGTTCTAACAATAATAAACACAAATATATTCTTTCAGGGGAGGGCTGCGTTGTGATCTATTATACAGGTATTGAATGTCATGGTTTCCAGGAGCAATGTCTTGTAAATCCAAGGTAGCCCCGAGTGTTGAGTTTGACCATAGCTGCTCTGACAGTGTTGAGTATCTGACCCTAAACTTTGAGCCTTTTGAGACCGCCCATCGCTGGAGGAGACTGCCGCCCTGTGATGAGTTTGTTGGGGCCAGGTGAGCAATACAGTGCGGTGTTTAAAAGCTCCGGAGATTGTTGAGCGCAAGTGTGTTGCACGGTGTGGGCAGGGCAGCTGTGTACTGTGCAATGGGTAGTGCGTATATTTGTATTGCTATAATTAAAATACACGAGCAAGTTATTTAACTAATAATAAAAATAAACTGGTATCATAGTGAATCAACACATGTGACTGTCATAGACACGAAGGCAGAGTGGACAGCTTAATTTATTATTATTATTATTATTATTACAGTGGTAAAAGAAACAGTAGGAACCAGAGATGGAAATGTGTAGTATACAGGTTCAAAGTATTTTGCCTGAAGATTAAATGACAATATTGACAGAATTATTGATAGAAACTTCCACACCGCCTTCCAGATTAAGTGTCATTGACAGGATAAACCTGTGCTCTCTCTCTTTCTCTCTCTCTCTCTCTCAATCGAGTGACACATTTGTGCCTGACCACTCTAGTCTTCCCTTTTGCAGGCGCAGTAAGCACACAGTTGTGGCATACAGGGATGCGATCTATGTATTTGGAGGAGACAATGGGTGGGTAATTTTAAAGGATACTGGCTGAATTTTTAAGTCCTAGCAGAGGAATACATGAACCCAAGTAACATGTGCTTGCCTCCTCTCCACAGGAAGAACATGCTGAATGACTTGTTACGGTTTGATGTAAAGGACTGCTCATGGTGCAGGTGTAGTATTATAGTTTCTCTTTGACTTGACAGCTGTCCCGTACCTCTGGAAAAACAATGTGTCAATTCTGCATGGATGGAAATCACACAGACACCCCAGGGTGTCGTATGGGAATTCCCTGAGCGTGCTGTGGTTCGCATCTGCAGTGTCTAATTGAGTGGAAGACAGGGATGGAAATAAGACTCCTATTGCTTAGCAGTTTCACTTGTTCCTGGTTTTAATACAGACTTGATTAGCAGTGTCTAGGTAACCAGCTGATGTCTGTCTTATTAAACTCATAGTAAAACCAGGAATGGATCAAACTGCTATTCAGTGGGAGTTGTTTCTAACCCTTTAATACCTATCGGTATAGATTTGTAATGCACGTTTTAATTGCTGTTGTTTTATGGCTTTGGCTTTTTCTTTGATTTTATCCAGGGCTTTTACTACTGGGACGCCTCCTGCACCTAGATACCACCACTCTGCCGTGGTCTATGGAAGCAGCATGTTTGTTTTTGGTAAGAGTGGCTCTGTCTGTACCAGACATTCTTCTATCAGTCCATATGGTAGAAATGTGTACTTTACATTACAGTATTTACCCACCGGGTGGCACTGTGTAGTGTTGGTTCTGCAATAGATCCTATTAAAAGCAATAGAAAAAAGGTAGATCTATAAATAATTTTCATTTCCACTTTCTGAACATCATCAGTAAAATCACAGTCCACTGATTGACTGGAACTGCCTGCTCCGCTCCAACATAAAATACCCATAGTCAAAGCAGTTGTACAATTATTTTATTTTGGTTTCCCATAAGGATCAGTCCTGTTATGACACATGATTTGATGCAATTTTATCTGTCATTTGTAGGTGGCTACACTGGGGACATCTATTCAAACTCCAACCTGAAAAATAAAAACGATCTGTTTGAGTACAAGTTTGCCACTGGCCAGTGGACCGAGTGGAAGGTGGAGGGAAGGTATTGGGATTGTATTGTTTAGTTGTTCTTGTTTTCAGCCACTTTAGACACAAGAAAAGAAGCGTTTCTGTAGTTCACCTTAACCTTAAAGAGAATAATAAAGTAATACAATGTTCACTCTTTTATAAGGTTACCTGTGGCCAGATCAGCACACGGAGCAACAGTGTACAGTGACAAGCTCTGGATTTTTGCTGGATACGATGGCAATGCAAGGTAAAGCGGTCTGCCATGCTGGAGAAGAATATGGTTATGCATCAGGTTGCATGCTCGGATTCCTTTCATGGCGTCTGGAACAGCCGTTGGGGCTCGTGCTTAGGCATTTGTACTGGCATTTTCGTGACACCTCTTTGTATTCCTTCCAGGTTAAGTGACATGTGGACCATCAGCCTTCAGGACAGAGAACAAGCATGCTGGGAAGAGGTGTGTCTCTTTTTGTTCTGTTGAGGTTGTGCAAACATATTCATTCCGGTTCTGTACAGAGCTGTCATGCTGATGTAGTTTGTCTGTGTTTTTTCAGATTGAACAGAGCGGTGAGATCCCTCCGTCATGCTGCAACTTTCCTGTGGCGGTGTGCCGGGACAAGATGTTTGTTTTCTCTGGTCAGAGTGGAGCAAAGATTACCAATAATCTCTTCCAGTTTGAATTCAAGGAAAAAATGTAAGTGTAGCGCTCCATCATACTGAGTCTTGGGGAGCAGTAATGTGCTTTACCAGGGGAAATGTCCTCTGGGTCTTGCTGTTCATAAAATAAAGACTGTGTGTTATAATTCCTGTGGGATTAATTCACCCTCTGAATCCCCCAGCTGTTTATTTACACAAAACATTGCTTCTTCCACTTAGGTTGGGAAAAAAAGTGGAGCAAACATTCAACTTAAGCAAAACCTTAATAAATCTGACCTTTATTTTTTAAACAATTTAAATTGTGGACTAATCCTAATAAAGTTGCCAGGACAGGTCTCTGTTATAAGGGGAATATTGTAGCAGTCCCTCCCCCCATAGCAAGTCAGTTGTGCTGTTCTGTCACTTTTCAGAAGTAAAAAGGATGTTGTTAATTCTGCCTTGCTAGACGGGCTCCGTGTTTAAGGATTGCTTTTGTTCGTCTGTGCAGATGGACTCGCATTCCCACCGAGCACCTGCTGCGGGGCTCTCCTCCCCCGCCCCAGCGGCGCTATGGGCACACCATGGTGGCATTCGAGAGGCACCTGTACGTGTTCGGGGGCGCTGCCGATAACACCCTGCCCAACGAGCTGCACTGCTACGATGTGGACTCCCAGACCTGGGAGGTCATCCAGCCCAGCCCGGACAGCGAGGTACGAGGGGAGCGATCAAGGGGCCGTCAGGATCGCAGTGCGTCTTAACATTTGAGTTTCGTGATCCACGGGATTTGTGTCAATGATCGCTGAGCAAAAGCACTAATGGCTGTTTGTGATCTGCCAGGCGCGTTGTGTGTGTTCATTTTTTTTTTTTTTTTTTTTTAGATCTATGTTTTTATGATTAGATTTACTTTTGGCAAGATCATGTGTTCGGTTATATTTCATCAAACCTTAATAAACCCAAACGGCCAGTCAGTATAATCTCTTGTAAGATAGCACGTGTGATTTTAATAGTTCGTTTTGTAGCATGCAAGTCTTTTATTTTTTTTGTATCTGTTTTTAAAACCGGGCACTTTTTGTTGGTTGGTTTCAATGCGATAATAACTTTATTTCATTGTGTTTGTATTTGTGTTTTATGAATTGCTGATTTCCTCCTTCCAGGACCCCCTTGGAAACGAGATGACTTCATCTCAAGGGTTCATCCTGGTAAAAAATAATTTTAATAATTACACGCAATGAGAATTAACATCTTTCTGTTCTGATCTTCGAATGACCGTTTAGCAGTTTCCAAAAGTTTTTTTTGTTCCCTTGTTGGTAGTGCCTGTGCCCGTCACTTTTATTGCTGGTTTAGGAAGTCTCTTTATGAAGCCATCACATGCAATGATTGTCTCGTTATCCCTCTTATTTCCTGTGTAATAGGAAAAGCACCCATTATCTAAGCACCACCGGGTTCTCTCCCATTGTTTCTATTGCCCCTCATTAGCGATGTGCTCAGGCGCTGAAGACAGATGTATTTGCTTTGGCATCAGCTCCGCAGAGAGCATGGTTTGTCCAAAGAACAGCATGTATTTAAGAAGGGTCATGGGTAACAGTCGTAATTAATGTGGTACTGGGGGGGGGGCTACAGAAGTGCAGATGAAACAGACAATGTTGAGAATTGAGCTGCTGTTAATAATATTGATTTTTGCAACATTTTTTTTTTTTTCTCCAATAGAAAGAATTAAAACTCTTGGCCTTTAACCATTAAATAAGTTAACTGGATAGATTTGTTTCTTGCTGCTGTCCGTAACAGTTAAAAACAGTTCTGCATTCTGCTAAAGTGCAATTATTTTTCATACTGTAAAACAGCGCGCTGTTGCAAGTTCAGTCCTTGCTCATCGTTGATGGAATCGGCTGTCCTACTGACAGTAAATCACTTCTCAGTGTAAAGATCCTTGCAGAATCCAGTAGACGTGTTCTGAGTTGTGTGAATTTCCAGTTAACCTGGTTGTGTTTTTCCTAGATGCCCAGTGGGAGGCTCTTCCATGCAGCAGCAGTGATCGCTGATGCCATGTATATTTTTGGAGGGACGGTAGACAATAATGTGCGGAGCGGAGAGATGTACAGATTCCAGGTTAGCAGCCCGACACTATAAAATATATAGCAGATACTGCACAGTGTAGAACACACACACACATTTGTGTTTTATAAATATATGCACTGCCTGCCTAGCATGCTTTTAAATAAAGGCAGGACAAAAAAAACCTATCTGAATGTGACAGATTCACTACAACTGGGTAACGTTGAAAAAATACCTTCTTAAAACCCTGGGTTGCAAAGTCATCAAATTAACAGTTTTTTTTTTCAAGCTGTAGGCATCCATTACAGCATTACTGTATTTTTGTTGTGTTAAGTTCTTCAAGCAATCCATTTAGTATGTGTCAAAGTATGTAACATATTCCTAACAAGCAATTGAATAGTTTAAATCCGTTCTAATGTAGAAATTCTCCTCGACACTGACACCTTGTGGCTGAAAAATATTAAACAGCAGACAACTCATATTTAAACCAATCAGTGCTGTGGCTCCAGAGTGGCAGAATTCAGTAACTTTAAAGTTCATGTGTAATCTGCAGATAGACACTCTTGTGCTCAGGCCAAACTAACACATAAACAGACCTGCCCTGTAGTAATGTCATTATATAGTTACTTTCTTTTGTTATCTGTTTTAGTTTTCCTGTTACCCGAAATGCACCTTGCACGAAGACTATGGCAAGCTATGGGAGAACAGACAATTCTGTGATCTGGAGTTTATTCTAGGCGAGGTAAGGCAGAACAAGGCTTCAGTGCGGTACGTTTGTCAGCTGCCCTTCTTACCCCTCTGCATCCCCTGCTTGTACTACATCTCTTTTCCAATGCGTCTCCTGACGAGTGTCTCTGTCTCATGAGGGCAGAAGGAGGAGCGAGTGAAGGGCCACATCGCGATCGTGACGGCCCGAAGCCTCTGGCTGAGGAAGAAGATCACACAGGCGCGAGAGAGACTGCGGCAGGTCAGTGTGCAGCCCCTCACACTCCACGCTGGACATGCCTGTCAGAGGTCCAAACACCGTGATCGGCTAACACTTCTTCAAAGAAAATATTGAGGCTGCTACAGACAACCCAAGTTGTAACTGGCCAATATATAAATTCTGTGTCAAGCCATAGAACATTAGAGCAGAAAAGTCGAGCACAGCAAGACATTGTTTTAGTTTTTTTAAATCCCTGCCCCTTGCAGAAGGTGAAGCAGGAGAGCGTGGTGGAGGAGGAGGTGGCGGTTGGGGCCCAGAAGGAGGTGTCCGGCGGCATTGTGAAGCACTCCAGCACACAGCCACTGCTGGAGGTCACCATCCGGGACGCTGAGGCACAGCCCTTCAAGGTCCTCATGCAGTTCCTGTACACCGACAAAATCAAATACCCACGCAAAGGTATTTCTGCAATTCTGTGTTCAGAATCGTATATTGCATGCAAAATGTGTCCATGGTGTACATTGCTTAGGCTGGGGCTGGATGAATTTAACAGACCTTTTGCTGTAAATTAACAAACTGCTTTATACTTTGAGAATAACAATGACCTTGAAAATAGAGTCCAGACTTTTCGGTGTTCCTCCATTAGACTCGGTCTGCAGGGTCCTATTGTCTTGTGTTCCTCTTGCTCTGTGATTTGCAGTAATGTCTTGTGTTCCTCTTGCTCTGTGATTTGCAGTAATGTCTTGTGTCCCTGTTGCTGTGATTTGCAGTAATGTCTTGTGTCCCTGTTGCTGTGATTTGCAGTAATGACTTGTGTTCCTCTTGCTCTGTGATTTGCAGTAATGACTTGTGTTCCTCTTGCTCTGTGATTTGCAGTAATGTCTTGTGCCCCTCTTGCTCTGTGATTTATTTATTTATTTATTTATTTATTTTAATTTAGGTCACGTGGAAGAAGTTCTATTGATCATGGATGTGTATAAACTGGCCCTGAGCTTCCAACTGGCCCGTCTGGAGCAGCTGTGTGTGCAGTACATCGAGGCCTCTGTGGACCTTCAGAACGTCCTCATCGTGTGTGAAAACGCTAACAAGTTACAGCTGGACCAGCTCAAGGTAAACTCGTATGTTTCCACACTTGGACCAGCAGGGTTTATAGTGGAAGACACACTGAAAATGCATATATATATATATATTAAATTATTTTTTATAGGGATGGAAATGAGTCCCCCGTTGCATAGCGGTTTGATCCATCCCTGGTTTTACGATGTTTAATGAGACACTCTTGAGCTGCTACCTATACACTGGCTAATCAACCTCATACAAACCTGGAATGCGGGAAACTGCTATGCAATAGGAGTCTTATTTCCATCCCCGTTTGAGACCTACCTGATGTAAGTAAAGCCACAGCGTTCAAACAAAGTATATGTGATATTCGTAAATCCTAAAAGAAATTGGTGTCCTTTTGCTCCAGTGACCCAATGTCACAACTGTGCCATTCCACCCTGTCTGTGAATAAAGAAAGCCATAACATCAAGTTTACTTGTGACCTAATTTTTTAATGTATTTTTGTCATTTCAGGAGCATTGCTTGAACTTCGTTGTAAAGGAGTCTCACTTTAACCAGGTGATAATGACCAAAGAGTTTGAGCATCTCTCTACCCCTCTGATAGTGGAGATCGTCCGGAGAAAACAGCAGCCTCCTCCCAGGCTGTATTCCGAGCAGCCTGTCGATATAGGTAGCTCCGCTCTGTCTCGCACCACTGTGTAATGGGATGACTGCAAGGGAGAGGTATTTGCTGATCAACTCTGTGTTTTTTGTAGGTACTTCACTGGTTCAGGACATGAAGGCATATCTGGAAGGAGCAGGGTTGGAATTCTGTGACATCACTCTGCTTTTAGATGGCCACCCCAGGCCTGCCCATAAAGCAATCTTGGCTGCCCGCTCTAGGTAGGTGCAACCTTAATAGGGGCTCAGGGTTACAGAGGATCGATTTGCATGTCATTAGAAACAGGAGCTGTGAGAAATGTGTCAGAGTCTGAAAGACACAAGACTCCCATTACATAAGTTTGATCCATCCCAAGGTTAATTTTACATTCATAATTCCATCAATTCTAATGTAACACTTAGTTAATACTGTTGTGGTTTGTTGTTTTTTTTTTTGTGTTTTTTTCCAGTTATTTCGAAGCAATGTTCCGCTCCTTTATGCCGGAAGACGGGCAGGTGAACATTTCTATCGGTGAGATGGTGCCAAGCAAACAGGCGTTTGAGTCCATGCTGCGGTATATTTATTATGGAGATGTTAACATGCCTCCTGAAGATTCACTGTATCCTTTATTGA